>NW_018217386.1:0-2130 GCF_001263595.1 Phalaenopsis equestris | reverse complement strand
CTACATTTAAAGTGATAAAATCAATCATAAGTAATTTAATTTCCTGAAATGTAGTATAGAACTTTTATTTAAGCGAAATTTTAAAAGTCAAACATTGAAGGCCCCTTGATGGAATGTAGATATACAATTGATGTTTGATTGAATACATTTCTCATTAAAGGTAATCTTGAGAGAGATTAAAAAATAACTTAGACTAATAGACATTTCTAAAAGCATAGTTAGTCTACATATTAGAATTGCTTTCCCCTCTTATATTAAGGATAATAATTCTATCTAATACTATTCTCTTCATTTTTGGCCAACGTTTATTTTAGTGACAATGTCATATACCTTTTCTTAAAAATAATAAACTAGCATAATATTGCATTTTGTATGAATTAAATTTTCTCCTTTAGTTGTGATTTTGGTTTCATATTTTAAATTACTTATGTGGGTCCAAATAGTTGTCTCCTTTAGTTGTGATTGCAAGACCAAATGTTAATTTTCTTAGCCTCTTATGAAGTTTAAGTTACAAGCCTCAAAGTCATCAAGTAGAGGGCCAAACCTTAATAATATGTTGAGTCTTTATTATAGATCCAAGTTCATGGCTAAGAAAATTTTGTGATGCCATTATTTGTTTTTCATGGAAGTTGCTGATGGCATATTCACCATCTTGATAGAATTATAAGCCTCACTTTTCATAAAGTGTTTAACTTGATCATAAATTAATAGGATCACTATTTTAAAATATGAAGCCAAACATAGGGCTCCTTAAACATCCTATTTCTCTTAGTTGCATGCATATAGCTCTTTTTTCCCTTAGGTTAAGTCTTTCTCCTGATGATATTATAAATATCTTAATTCCTTAGTTACTGTATTTAATATTCTTATACAAATATTATGACTTTGATTGACTGTGTTATAGTGTCCACATGTCTTTTGATGGAATTAATTATATTAACATTCTCTTATGAGAAACATGATAACTTTAATAAATAAATTTCTCTTATGAGAAGCTTGATACCATTAATAAATAAATTCTATTGAGCTTTGCTTTGTGTTAGATGAGAAGCTTTTTTTAGGATTTATAATGAAGTTTCATCTATCATTTGAGATAATAAATCATAATGAAATATTGAAAATACAAGCATATGTGTAATTCATCTGTCATCCATTTAATCTATGATGGAGGTTTATTTGAGTATCTCAATGTGGTATATATTTTTATTATTACATGCAGTGAATTTTTTGAAGACAGAGTTCTGGTGACTGATGAGAAGATTTCTTGTACATATTTAGTTTTAATGAAGTAATAATTTGTGTCTTATTGCTTTATCTAATAAATATGGACATAAATCACCTTTTATAATACTATATATATTTCATTCATGGGCAGTTGGCAGCTAACACATCTACCACTACACCCTAATTATTATATGTAGTGGTTAATGAATTTTATTTTGAATTATAACTATAAAAATTTAGCTAGTCCAAGTTTTTTAGTTTTATTTGGGTTGTGTCCCCTTCAAGTCAATTCTAGACTTAATTCGGGGTTTATGTTGCCAATAATTCTTGGCATGTTTGTGTATAATTTGTGATGACATTATAATAATTTGTATTTAATTAAGGTTCAAATAAAAATTACTTGATAGTATAATGTTATAATGTGTGTAATATATTTCTAAATTTAATAATTTAACTTTAGATAGTTGATTTAGATTATCATTATATAGTTTTGAGATTCACCATAGATGTTATGATCGTTGTTTTTAATAGCAAAGACTTATTAGTGCTTCTAATGTCATTGATGAAAAATTGATAGGTTTGATGAATTTTGGTGTTGGACTAAATAGAGTTAGACTTACTCACTAAATTTATCCTTGCTTAATGCTCATACTACACTTCTTTCTCATGCTCTAGTTGCATCATTAACAATTATCATCACAACTAATGTGGTTGCACCTCTATTTCTCATATAAAGAAGAGGATAATTACGACCTCCTTAGTGACCCACATTGTTAAAAATCAACAAAATAACAATGATTATTGTTAACAAAAATTACTAATAAAACATGAAAATATTTAACAAAATTTCATTTCTAATTGTAAAATATTGATGAAGTATTCATGACATATTCATCGTAAATTACT
>NW_018217385.1:0-2128 GCF_001263595.1 Phalaenopsis equestris | reverse complement strand
ATAATCGTTACCTACTAAGGCTAGCTGGAGTTGCAATATCCTTGCAACAATTAGCACTTACATGCGTGCATACCACACAATTCTCATGTACTTAAATATCTAATAACTAAATATTCATGTTTGCATGCATTACTATTCAAATCTTTAATGTCACAAAAAAACACCTCCATGATAAGTTTAATGAGAGATGATATCAAAGTTTAGCGCACTGGATGTATAAATAAATAAAAATTGTAAAGCATGCATGTAAATCTCACAAAACAAAAACAAAAGAACCCTACCAACGCATCTCACACCAAAGCTACTTAATCAGATGAACTAATAATAACTCCTACACTCAGAATTTCGCATCGATTCACCTTATTCAAAAATGTCTAAATAAACTTTTAAATTAATTTTTTTAGCTAGCATTACTCACCTAAAAATCATGTTTTTGCTGATATATGGCGTACGGTAGCAGGTCTCTAAACACTTAACAGGCTTGTAAGCAGCAAATCTAGAAAATGATGCAGAAATTTTGCTCAAATAAAGAAAAAAAGTACAGCAAAAACATAGTCTTCGGTTACCTATCCGTAGCAAACAATAAATTATCAAAACAAACAAAACATTATGCTCAAACTACTAACAAAGCTAAATAAAATAAAATCCAACTCAAAAGTCTCAGAAACAGTATTGGCAAAATGAAACCCCAGGACAACTGGCGAAATTTGATTGGTAGAAGGCCAATAAAACTAGTCAAACAAGCTGAAACCCATATCCTCATCAGATTCCTCAGCAGGCTCTTCTTTCTTTTCTTCCACAGCAGCAGCTGGAGCCGCAGCAGTAGCAGCCGGAGCTGCAGCTGCAGCTGGAGACGCGGCAGCAAATTTACTGGGATCCTGCATCACATTGATCATAAAAATTAGGGGCATTTACATACATAAAACCCAAATTCCAATGTACTTACATATATAACAATTAAAACTTTACTTTTCACATTAATACCATCCACATTTTTCATATCACATCAAAAATACTACAATTTTAACTTCTAAAAATGCAATGAACCATTTCATACATAGGTTGGTTGACATGCATGCAAAAATTGAAGACTAGTTGTTAGAAATGTAACACAGAAATTGAGTAGAATGTAAATCTTCCTATAAAAGTAAAAATCAAGAATCCAGATTGCTAAACCACACTGCATTTACTTAAGAAAACCCTACCTTCAAATACTCCTTAACCTTCTCAGCCTGTGGGTAAGTGTAATCTGTGGCGATAGCAACAGCCAGAACATTCTTGTACGCATTGATGAACATGTGAGGAGCCGCAGCGAGGGTGGGATAAGAGAGCGCCAATGAAAGAGAAGTGACCATCGAAAGGCCCGCTGAAAACTTCTCAATCAGATCATCCTCAGTGAGGTCAAGAACCTCAGGGGTGAACACTGAACCATCATCATACACAGATTGGACAACAAGACCGTAAGAGAATGGCCTAATGCCCAGCTTAGCAAGCAATGCGGCCTCTGAGGATCCCACCTTGTCACCTTTCTTTATCAGCTCAACTGGGGTGATAATTTCAACAGTGCCCTTGTTAATCTTAGTTGGGATGTTGAGCACCTGGATTTATAATATATGTATTAAGGAGCACAAATCTAAGACAAACATAACCATAAAAAAGAATGAAAGAAAGATGGATTTTGCTAACCTGGAAGAAAGATGTCTGTGAAGGATCTAGACCAGTGTTGCCTGGAGGAACAACAACATCGATAGGAGCAACAAGGCCAACACGGGCTGGAGCGCCAACCTGATTAAAGAGAACTCAAATAAAACAATTCAGAATTTACATATAGATGCCACCAGGCAACCTAAATAATGCTTTGATGCAAATAACAGTTTCAAAGCTTTCGCTATTACTTCAGAAATTTTCACAAAACAAATGATTTTATAGTTGTCTGGATGCAATAGAAAGCACGAGTAAAGTTTTTAGCAGACAAGCAAAAATTTTAGGCCGAAACTCTTTAGTTAAAAAACAACCGGAAATAAATCCACTGGTGCCCTAAACACTCTTACATGTGCATTGTATTAGAACCCCTACTATATATTTTCATCATCGGATCCCATGCCTAAAGTCATTTTAGCAGCCCCTA
>NW_018217384.1:0-2128 GCF_001263595.1 Phalaenopsis equestris | reverse complement strand
GTATTTTTAAGCATATATAAAGTCGCTGTCAGTAATTCATTAGATTTAATTGACTATGATTCTTTATAGGGATACCGAACCCTAGAATAAAGTAAACGTTATCATATACTTATAGGATAAAATAAAGATCCTTGTTCTGCAGATCCATAAATCACGAGGATTTTTCTCATCCAAATGATTAAATCTATTCAAAGGTAATATTTTCATCTTTTGAGATAGTATATTATTCTTTGAATGTCGCATATGATCTTTTAGATAGAAATCTTTTGAGTTCTATTGTGGCTGCCAACATAAAAAATCTCACCTCTCTGAAATAAGGAGACTCTCACCAACTGGTGGTAAGACTGCTGCTTGGCTAACCTTGTTGGATAAAGGTGGGAGAACCACAGCTTTGCACGGTGGAACTTTGGACTCCACGACTGTCTTCTATTGTTGCAATTTCGATGGGAGAGCCAACCTCGAGTGGATTAGATCTTAAGCATAGACTAGTGCACTGGTGGTATGCACCTCAGTCCTACTCCTCACCTTATGGAGTGCAACGAGTTAGAGGACCCGGTCGCCTCCTCTACCATTTGCTTAACCGGCTTGATCCTCACTTGTCACATCCCTTATCCTAACCTCTCTGAATTGATCGATAGTCATTCAACTTCCGGCCTTATTCCCGTCGACTTGCTCTCATCTACAGTTTTCTTCTTAAGAGCCATCACAGTACTCTCAGGCTTCTTCTTGTTCTCATCCAATGGATGGTGGAGTTTGTCAGTCGAAATCTCGAAGGCTCTCAACATAACTTCTTCTCTCGCCAGTTTCTTATTGCTCGGCATTACAATTCTCTTTAAGAAATGGATTAAAGTGGATAAAATTCGAAAATGGTGATGGAAAAGAACTAACAATGCTCAATTTATAGAGAATGCAGACACGAGAATCTAGAAAGTTCAATTTTTATAAGTACTTACTACACAACAAATAACTCAATATATGTATTTAATTACCTTATTCTTATCGTAGTTTCACTTTCAAGAAATAAAAGAATCAGAGAACTAAATATGTACATCAGAACTATGACCACACGAATCTCGAGAAAATTCAATGGATTTTACTCAAGAGATACCTAAGGACTACATTGTGATAGTCGAAAGACAGAGGTATCATATGTCGTGTTATTCGGTCGGAACCGTGGGTCGATTGAAGGAATGTGAAACCGATATGAGGAATACTACGTGTAATAAACTTCATCAATCGATTATGAGACTCTTTATAAAAGTTGTCAATGGTCATCCCATATCCTCAATGAAGATCTTTTGTCTGAAAAAGAACTATCCATCAGATTACGTTAGCACAACTGTACTTGATTGTCTAAGTTCACCCTAGCATTAAAAAAAAAAAGATTAAAATGGGATAATCCTGAGAAAGTCGATCGAAGTCCTCTCAGCGATCAAGGCCACATGTCCATGTCACACTAAAGAATTTATTCAGCATGTTAATGAATTTGACTTGAACTGCTATATTTTTTTGTGTGTCTCCTTCTATATTTATGTTTATTCATGTGAATCTACATTTTAGATCTTTAAAGATCTCCGGGTTATTACAATAATGACATCAAATCATGATAGAAACATCATTATTAATTATTGCTCGAGATCCGCCCACTTTTAAAAGTGGAATCCAAGGGGATCAAGTTGCTGAGGCTATAAATTAATGGTCAGGGATCTCTTTTTGATGTCTCCAAACGAATAATTTTTATTCGATAGTTTCCAATTCAAAGTAATCAGCGACATGTTTCCAAATCTTCCAACCTGTCACGAGCAATTGACTTCTGACTGGGATATAATTCGTTTCGGTCCACCTCCATGGAATCTGATGTGGATACCACCATTAATTGCGCCTGAGATGGTGATGAACACTGAATAATTAATGGCTTAAAGCAAGTATTAAAAAGGCATACACTAATTAGTGTAATAGAACATCAGTCTAAGTTATATTTTAAATAATGTAAGAAAGAAAAGCAATGATTTATGTTTCAATAGCAATAATACCTTAGCAATGTTCTGCTCTAGCTCAAAGTTTTAACATGCTATGATAAATATGAGAAAGCTATTAGACCTTTAAATCCGAAAGTTTTTTTAGCGTT
>NW_018217383.1:0-2127 GCF_001263595.1 Phalaenopsis equestris | reverse complement strand
AAAAAATGAAAGTGGGGCCCACCGAAATACACATTTGCGGTGATCGACGGTGGAGATCGAACACCGCACTGCATGCTGTCCGTATGGAATAATTTTTCAATATTATGACACTGAGGTGTTGTAAAGGTAAATGTTAAACTTTTGGTGCAGAAATGTAAACAAAAGAATTGTGTGGTATGTACGTAAATTTTTTTAAAGAAAAAGGGGTAAGCAGCACGTTTTGCTTGCTTATTTGACTAAAAATGTCCGGTGCATTTTACACGCGCCGGTCACGTGAGAGAGGAGCACAGCATGTGATAAAGCTGATGCTCGTTTTTTGTTTATATTCTTAAATGATAATATGATTGATTTTTAATGCTTTTGCGAAGCAGGCGGGAAGGGGACAGAGATGTTAGTATTCAGTGTATCGACGTGGTAGCACTGATAAGGACCCGACGGCCATTCAACGCGCCATATGGTGGGCCCCATGTCATGGAATAATTCATCGGGCATTTACATATATCCCCCACAATTCTTATTATGTTTGGATATTTAAGTGCATAATGCTTAGTTGAATATTAATTAACACATTCAAAAACTTTAAAATGATGGGCGAAGAAAGAGAGAGAAAAGTGAGAAATGAAGAACAACAATAATGATATTAAGTATTCTCTGACTCGTATGGTTCGGTAGTATGACTCGATGAGACTGATTCAGTTGATCGGGCTTAGTTGGTGTTGTCAGTTGGCTGAGCTTAGTCGGTGTTACCATTCAACTGAGCTTGATTAGCTTCGGGTCAGCAAAACATACACGGCTGGCTAGGATTTGTTGATCAGTTGATCTAGTATAGTTGTCGACCCTCGTTCCCTGAATTAGAAGCTTTTGTTGGCGGAGTAAGATTAGGTTATCAGGTAGGGGTTAATCACTGTAATTAGATATGTAACTCATTCCTCGACGATGAGAACCTGTGGAATGACTATACGATTACATTATATTGTTAATCCTTGGTCCCTGACGAGGAGCCTTGGGGGCATCTATGGGATAACTAGTGATATTTAGGAACTGGATCATTTCCTCTGGTTGAATCTATCAGAAGGTAAGTTGTTGCCATTACTTGTCATCTTCTAATAGTAAGATCAGATGCTTACCTGTCTAGCTTTAATCTGATTTGTCCAAATTTGATTTGTTCGGTCATCTTTTTGTTATTCGCTAGGCTCAATCGGTCTTAGATTTTGACTCAGATGGTTATGTTCGAAATCTTCTTGACTTTTATCAATGAGCCCACCTTTATCATACGCCCTCTCTTATGGATCATCGGATCTCCTCGTGACTCGTATTGTCATATTTTTATGTATATATTTAGGTCTCATAGTGTTTTACTTCTTGAAAGTGACAGTGCGATAAGAAAAAGAGAATTAAATGCAAAAGTAAAACTCATTAAATTCTTAATGAGTGCCTCAATAATTGAACCCTTTGGATTTTCGCTTCCTTTATTCTTATAAATAAGTTGTGATATGACTATCTAACATTCCATGTTTGCTCTGCATCTCTATATATATGAACTGGTCAACTTCCAAGTGCTTTCATGAAGAGCGTTTCAAACCTCCCAAATAAGGCTCCGAGCAAAGAAATGCATCTTGTCGCCTTTGTGAAGCGGAAAGGATGACACTGTCTGAAATGGAGAAGAAAAAGAAAGCTACTATCAAGAAGAGAAAAAAAAGACTAGCTGGTGGATCAATTAGGGTTGTCTTTCTCACTTCTTGGTCCTTAGTGGAGGAAAAATCAGGCGGATGATAGAGACTGATTGGGTGGCTCGAGTGCCAATTCGTTAAAGCTATGAGGGGCTCCAGATAGATGTGCAATAACTTATTGTCAAGAGTAAGGGTTTGACCTTATAGGGAATTAATAATTAATGTAATATAAAATCTATCTAAACTTTATATTAGGTAGAGAATTATCAGACAAAAAAAAAAGATTTTACAGAACAAATAGATGTCAGAAATTCTTTATTTTATATAATCAAGTATGTCGCCAAGCGATGCGCTTACCTTTCAAGGTGATGCATTACTTGTAGTGTTATGTTTAGTTACTAAAATTATTAAATATATGAGGTCTTTTTGGTCTCATTTTTAAAATTAAAATACTATT
>NW_018217382.1:0-2126 GCF_001263595.1 Phalaenopsis equestris | reverse complement strand
CTAGCCACTTCAAAAACGTCAGATGACGCCCAAAACTATTTGGTCATTGTCTTGCTATCGCCTGGCCGAATCATATGCCTATCACATTTGGATCAAAGTATTGAATCAACAAGAGGTGTTGAACCTCGATTAGTGCCTTGTGATCTCTGAGATTGCTAGAGATTGTCTTCACTTTCTTTACCTAACATTCTACCGATGCCGCGTCGATCCCTCGACCACTTGTGCAGGAACCCACCAGAAACTTTGCTTTCCAATCTTTAATCATATTCTCATGACCCACCAGATCGAACTTGGACTGGCGACAAATTGAACATAGTCTTCTTTACCAATTCAGAAAGATAAAAAAATGGTTGAACATATCAATCGACTAAGGGATTTTCTTTATTCGGCAAAAGAGGAAGAAGTTCATTATGGAAGCCACAAAGTTCTGAAGAAAACTGAGCAAGAACAACCTCGTATTGCTGATAAGCGATCGCAGCTCCTTACTGATTGATAACCGAAGACAAATTTTGAATTGGTTCTTAAAAAAAATCAAGTCGGGAGAAAAGCGACCCGTCGCTCGCTCATGGTTGACTGCCGGCCAAAGTCAGATAGAAGGTTCAACAACGTAAAGACTCAGAATCTCTTCCACTTGTGCTGCAGAAATAATCGAGACCTCTAAAGCTAAGATCAATCCAAATGATTCTTGGGAAAATCTCTGCCTCATATGACCATAACAGTTCACATGAAGAAAAAGGGAAGGAAGGAAGGTGAAGTGAGACAGTGAGTCACAAGAGGAAGAAGAAGCTTGTGATAATCTAACCACACACACATGTATGAATATACATTTGCAAAGGAAAAAGAAACGCCACCGAAAAGACTGGTGCGACGGGAACTGCGCTGTACTTGAGAAAAAGCAATCATTGCCGAAAATAAAAAAAAATTGCATTTCATTTATTCTTTGTTTATTTACAAAAAATGAAGGAACATCATACCAAACCTTCAAATAAAACTAAAAAAGAAAAACCTAACTAGGCAGTTGTTAGTGGCTTCATCTGAGAAAAATCTTCGCCGACGCAGCCGCTCATACATAAACTCACCACGACTTAAAGAGGTCATCCTAACTACCCTCGGATGGGTGACAAAACCCTCTCTAACGCTCAACACATCTGACATAGCCGCGCCATCTCCCCAAGATCTGCCAGCATTGTCCTCAAAAAAGATCAAGCTCTCCTCAAAGTGCTTCCACTTCTTATTCCACTTGATTGACTCTCTCTAGGACCTTGGCAACTCTCTCACCACTATTCCCCCAAGGTTATACCAAGAGACAAAAAAAGTGCTCCTCCATTTTAGCAATGCGACACACTAGAAAATCAACAAACACTCAACACCCCCCAGGTGCCTCCTCCTTTGTTGTTGTGCAGGGAGAGACTTGGCAGCCCAAACCCTTGCTCTGGCTGAGAAGAGGATTCTCCCCCATCCTCTAGACCGCAACACCCACCTTCATGGTGCCCTACTCCATGGTTCCCTGTTCCGTAGCAACATGCCCCACAACATCCACTCCCTCCTCTGTAGCTTGATCAACGATGGGTGCATTTCCTTAAGGGTCGACATCAGTGTATAATCAGATGGAAGTGATTATCAGAGCTCTGATTGTTGCAAAATAATTACTTAAAGGCATGAATCAAGCTACGTTCCCAAACTTTGACACCATTCAGAGGTGGTGTAAGAGACGAGGTTTTCACCGGTCTCCTGTAATCATTTACCCACGGAGGAAAGGCCATCCTTTCATGACTAAAGTTGCATCCCAGCTTCATCAGGTGCCTTCTAGAGCCAACGAGAATTCATAGTCCACACAACTGGTTGAACACACATTCCTTCCCTTTGGGCAGGAGTGACCGCTTCCGCCGGATGCCCTAGAAGTCGATCGTCGGGACACCCTCCAATCACCTCCACAGATCTCCCCTGTGATGAGGCTGTGAGAAAATCTGAAGGCCTAGTTCAATCTTCGTGTTCCCTCGCTCATGACTCCTGCATAATCCTCTTCTTGCTCAACTCTTCCACGAAAACTTTGCTCGCTAGTTTCCGCTTCACGACGATTTTGCGAGCACCTTCCCGCATATTAACCAAGTTTAAAAGAGCCTAAA
>NW_018217381.1:0-2126 GCF_001263595.1 Phalaenopsis equestris | reverse complement strand
ATATATTACTAGTAAAAAAGCATTTTATGTAAGAAAGTGTGACTAAAGCCATATTTAGTATATTAACAAGAATTTCAAAATGATTAAACTCACTTACAAATTAGAGAAGATAAAATTAAATTTGAAAAATGCAAAATAATAATTTTTATATGAAAATAAATCCAATTGTAAAAAGATAAACAAAATACATAAAATAATTAATTTCTTTTTTTAGTAAAAAATAATATGTGTGTGTGTGTAATTTTATTTTTGTTAAATTGAGATTGAAATACACACAAAGTGAAGAGCAATGAAATTGTTGGAGGCTAAACCAACTATTAATGCATAACTTTGGAGAACCTTCATGACCAGCCTTGTCATAGATGCTGTCTCTTTTCTTTGGAAGACTTGCATGGGAACACACCCTCTCAAGCATTCCTTCCCTGAATTTAGCTGAACTACCCACAAATTAATTAATGGGGAAAGATCTTTCCAAAGAATAATATAACACTCGGTGTTTTTGAAACTTTTTAGTTCTACATGAAACACACTATTTTCTTTTTATTTCAATATGTAATTGGCAAAAAGAAACGATGTTTTACATACTAGAATATTTATAACTTGTATATCATATATGCATATATTATGTACATACAACTATCATTTAATTAATCAAACTTAAAATTAATCACTTAGCAAGGGTTGAGCTCCTTTTCATCAGTATCCACAATGCCTCATTCAACCTTCTTGCTTATGGTTCTTGGCAAGAGGAAGGAACAAAAAAAATAGGAAGAGAATAATATTTGCATGAAGGGAAAAATAATTTTCTAATATAATTTGGAGGATGTATATTTCTAGCCAAAGATGTCATTGTAAATGTGTGATCTCATAATTACACAAATATCCTAATGAAGAGTAAACTAATAAAAACTCTATGCAAAAAAATAAATAAAAAATAGAAAAATTAAAAAAAAATCTATGCAACAATCTCCATCTTGGTTTTTTCAATCCATAAATATCTGAGGAAAAAAAACATCAAAACTTTCTCACCATTCTCAGCAAATTTAACAATGTTGAAATTTTGTGGAAACTAGAGTTTTTATCATTATATCTTTTTTTTTTGTTATTTGATTGAATATTTACATATTTAATCATCTTGTGATTAGTGGGGATGTCTTTGCTAGAGATTTCAAAGCTAAATAAAATAGCAGAAGTCATCATGATTGAGTGTTTCTTTAAGTTTATATAGAGTTTTTTGGGTGTAAACTCTTGAAATCTTTTTGAGGATGGTTGACATGGCTTGAATGAGTTTATTAAAGATTAAAATATCATCAAAGCACATGAAAAGAAAATGATTGATGAAAAGTTGAAGAATTTGTGTTAAGACAAACACAATGGGCATAGTTAACTAATTGTAGAGACCAATTTTCTTCTTGGAGGTCATCTAACATTCATCAATTTCTCATATTTAAATTTGTTGATACCCATTTCTATGGTTGATCGCTAATTATGTTATTGCATCCAACAAGCCATCAGATTTAGGAATAAGAAATCCTTTTTTTTATAGTAATATTATTGATGACAACCATTTACATGCATCTTGAACAATTTTTCTTTGATATGAAAGGGCAGGAACAACATAATGAGACCACTCTTGAATGAAAATTTTTTAGTCAGCTTGCAACTTTTCGCTTGAGCTTGACTTGTTCGCCTGTGCCCATTCAATAGCGAGGTAAATTTTGAAGAGCAATTCAAGGTCTATAGCATGTTAGGAGTTATTTAAAAGTGGTAATTCACTAAGGATCTTATCAAGGAAAATCTAGGTTCTTAAGTGTAATTTTTGTTTTTCTAATGTTGAGGTAGCAACTGCATTTATGTAGCAACAAAAATCAATGATTTTTTTGTATTATTTATCATTATTTTTTAAGTAGGTCTGACAAATGACATTGCAACTCTGATCAATGAACATCCTCAGAGTGGCTAGAACACATTGCATGATAGTTACGTGTGACCTAGCTAATGCATCTTCAATGTTATTGACATTCTTGCAATGGTCATAATCCACCCATTCTTTCCTTTGAATATCGTGCTAGTTAGGATCAAGAGAGTTGATGTGAACTCCACAGGGACAAGTGTTAACTTAATGG
>NW_018217380.1:0-2126 GCF_001263595.1 Phalaenopsis equestris | reverse complement strand
AAAGTGAAACGGGAAAGGGATGGATATAAAAGGTTCGATTTTTCTGCCAGCTCAAGAAGGAAAATGGAGAAAGGTGGGATCTTTCGTGTCTTAACAATACCTGACGCCGGAAGCCGGCAGTAGGTAAGATAGCCGACTGAGAAAAAAGGCAATTGGGGGCCATTAGAGGTGTAGATAACGCCATTGCAGTAAAGAGACTACCTTCGACAGGGAGAAGACGAGAGGAAGGGTTGAGTGGGTTTTGAACTGCAATTGAGCTAGAGGAGCTGGTGTTTTATAGGAGAAAGTTGCAGAAGTGGATCGAAGTGGAGGACTGACGAGACTCCGTGGCAATTTGGTTCCTTGAAGCAATGGAATTTTATATTTATCATAAATTTGTTCATAATTAACTTCGAATCGCGGGTCTCGGCTCACACCAGACAGCCGATGACGTGCGTTTGATTCGCACTAACCCCTAAGACTCATAATTAACGACATATTTTAATTTTTAATTCCTCTTTATTTCTTTATATACATACCATGCAATTTTTATATGTTAAAATGTCTAATAACTATATTTAAATATTTAATATACAAAATTTAAATCTTCAACATTACATAAAAATATGACGAATACTAAATTTTAAATTATAAAATATATTATCATTAAAATTTTAATGTTGTTGTGATAGTATATTTTAGATATTAGATATTTAATAAATTGTGTTATATTTACATAAATTCTTAAAAAAAAAAATGTAGATAAAAATCTTTCTAAGTTTGTATACAAAACAAAATTCTCAAGGCAATCAATTGGCCTAGAGCAAAAAAAGTAAAATTCAATGATTTGACAGAAGACTTCATGTGCTCAATAAGTCGATCGACTAGTGATCATTGGCCGATCGAAGGAAGAATGATCGACTGAATTTTTGCCCAGCTATCGAAGAATTGCCCGGATCGAAAATTTTGATGTTGATTATCTTAGAGTTGATCGGTTGATGTTTGAAATATGTTCATAAATAATAAGCCAACCTAAATCAAATAAGTCAACTGATTCAAATGCATATAGATCAGAAGAATTAGACTCACAGAAAGTTGTCAATATCAGTTATTAATGAGAAATATTTTAATGTCGGTTATGAATGTGAAAGGATGTTGGTATCAGTTATAGATTCAAAAAGACGCCATTATTGGTTATAATTACCAAAACACGTCAAAGAAGGTAAAAACTTATATGTAACACCCCCAATAAAATAAAGACAAATAATGAGTTGTTACGACCCATTAAAATGGGGGTAAAAATGCAATTTTATCAAGAGTCTCCTATGATAATAAATAGGGACCATTTTATGAATGAAGAGATAGATGCTTCCATCATTATTCATCTTGCACTCTAGTATTCTCTCTATCTCTCTCTTCTTTCCTTCTTCTTTATACTCTATCCCTCAAGGATTGTTCCAAAAGACAAAATGGGATTCAAAAAATACCAAATTATATTTGTAGAATAATTCTATATTTAGGCTTATATTTTTTGAAATTGTGTTAAAAAAAATTAAAGGCGATAAACTTATAATTAATCTTTTATTTAAGATAATATAATAATATAAGGGCATTTATATACAAAACATTCAAATGTTATTACTTAAGAAATTTTTTTTCCATATTTTAAATTTCATATAAATATCAAAATTCACATGAAACTCTCGACCAATATTTTTATAGTTGTCAAATTTTAAATGATTTGATCACTACACGCAGAAGATACAAAATCAATGATTCAAAAAATCATAAGAATAATAAAATCATAAATAAATAAATTCAAAATCATAATCTTAAATAATTATTAGGGCAAGTGGCCTTGATTCAACTTTTATCATTAATCGTGTTGCTTTTGATTATCCACATAATGGAGTTGGAAACTATTTCAAATGCTCTAACCATGTTGGCAACAAAGAATAAATTGTTTGGCCGAATCAAATTTTTGACATCTTTGTCGAGAAATTTGATTATAAAATTGATTTGAAAGTTGGAATAGGTTGTTTTCTAATTCAAATTTTAATAATTTGTTTTATTTGTATCAATGGTTATCAACCATGTTTAAATTGTCCTGTTTTGTTATATGTTCATGTTGTGTAGCTTGTCTTGTG
>NW_018217379.1:0-2124 GCF_001263595.1 Phalaenopsis equestris | reverse complement strand
GAAATAATCCACTATGAATGATGAGTACATATGTTTATTTTTCCCCTGAATTATGTAAGATGGAATTACAAAGTTGATTACTTTAAATACACAACAATAGTTCATTGATAATAGTCATGGACTTGTTGTAATGAATGTTGTTCTCAATGATAACAGACTAAATTGTTGTAGATGGTAGTTATAGAGCTAAATTCTCCTTAAGGGCGTAATTAAAAATCATGACAACAATTAGTCATGTGGGCCGCATATATTGCTTCAGAAGCGTTGGTTAGCTACAGAGGTCGTAGTAGGAAACTGTTGAAGTTGCGAGCCATGTAGACTATAATTGGTCACATAGGCAGTAATAATGAGTTTTGATGATGTTCATAGGCCGCATTAGCCAGAGTCAGAAGCTGTACGAACTATGAATCATTTAAGTTGTAGTTGATCACACAAGACATAGTGGTGAATGTGATGACTTCCATAAGCCGTAGGGGTCATAGTCTAGACCTGCACGAGCTACGGATCACGTATGTCGTAGTTGGTCATGTAGGTCATAGAGGTGAGCTATGATAACATCTATATATCACAAAGGCCAGTTTCAAGAACAGCATGAGTTGTGGACCGCATGGGTCGTAGTTCTTCACGTAATGACATGAAAGTCGTTGGTGGTCACATAGAGAGTAGTGGTGACTTCTAATGACATTCACAGACTACAGGACCCGGAGTGAGGAGCTGTGTGAGTTGTGGACTATGTAGGCCATAATTAGTCACATAGAATGCAATGGTGAGTTGTAATGATGTCTGTAAGCTGCAAAAATGAATTTCGGAGCCGCACGAGCTGTGGAACACTTAAATCGTAATTGGTAACGTAGAATACAGTGGTGAGTTGTAACGATGCCCGTAGGCCGCAAGGGTGGAGTTGAAAGTTCCACGAGTTATGAGCCATGTAGACAGTAGTGATGAACTGCGATGATGTCATTATTACACCATTTTTAGTAAGAATCATTACACGGTGTGGGGGTACATTCTTACATCATTATAAAAGTATTATGGCTCCATATTCAGGGTGTGTGGTTACAACATCTATAGGAGGTATGATCGTACTATATGTAGGGTGCATTGTTTAACTATTATCAGAGTGTGTCATTGCACCATACTTGGGGTGCATTATTAGACAATCATTGGGAGGCATCGTACCATCATATGTGTGGTGTGCTGTTACATTGCCATCGAGAAACGTCATTGTATTGTAAGTGAGGTGCAATGTTACACCATCATTAAGGTGTGTCATTGCATTGTATTCATGATGCATTATTACCCCATCTTCTGGAGGTGTTATTGCACTGTATGTGGGGTGCGTTGTTACACAATCACCGAGGCTTGTCAATACAATGTATTCGAGATGATGTGTTGATACACCGTATTTGGAAGGCTTCGTTACATCATATATGGGGTGTGTTATTACACCATCATCAATGCATATTGTTGCACTATATTCACGGTGCATTGTTACACTTTGTACTGAATGATGCATTACTCATATGTGTGTTCCACTGCTCTAGAACATACATTGAAGTTTTACAATGCACATTGTGACTCCACAAGGAACTTCACTGTAAGGAGCGGGTGGTGATTGATGGTGGTCGACAGTACTGACAGGTGATGATTGACGGTGGTCGACGACTACACTAGTGGGAGGAATCTGGCGGACCTTAGGTGCAGAAACAATGTTGAGCTTCAACTTCTTCTAAAGCTTTAGTCTTCTTCCTATAAAAGGTCTAGGTCCTCTCTCAACCTCATTGCAAAGAAGGAAGAAATTTGTACCACTCAATCAGACGATCTAGAGATATTCTCTCAACTATGCACTAAAAGCTTGATGTTATAATTGAATGAACTTGGTCTCTTTGGATTTGTTTGACATTTAAGTGCCTTAATGATATTGGAATCGAATGATCTTAGACACTTTGGATTCATTTTGTCGAAATGCTTGATTTGAATATAAGCATGTTAGATTTGAAATTGTTTTTCAATTATGTACTGAAAGCTTACAAAACTAATTCATCAGTTTGATATAGGCTTGATTTGACTCGGATTGAGCCAATTTTGGTATCATTGGGTCTGTCTTATCAAGCCAACCAGTTT
>NW_018217378.1:0-2124 GCF_001263595.1 Phalaenopsis equestris | reverse complement strand
TTATTCTCTTCCTCTCTTCAAGATATTTGATAGAAAAGAAGTGCAAATGGTATAAAAAAAACTTTTAAAAATTATCTTCTATAATAGGATAATCATTTATCAAGGATTTACATGAATATTAAAGCTCTAACTTGACAACAAGTATTACACAACCACTTTAAAATATAAGCAGAATATCATTATAAAGATTATTAAAGAGTACTCATTAACACTTTTCTGCTTGACATTACTGTAAAACAAAGAAGCTTAGGGAGAAACTAATGATAAATTAACAAAAGAAAAAGATTTACTAAAACCTAAAACTAACACTACAAAAAATTGTATTCAAACACTGAAGAAGAAAACTTGGCAAACAATATGTGTGAAAAGATTGCATGAATTCTTTTTTTTTTGTTTTGCACATATTTTTGGATGAAATTGCACTTTAAGGAAAGTTATTTTTATGCTTTTTTTGCAGGTATAACATGTATAATGAGTAGAGTGAATTGAAAGAGACATGGAGCAAAAAAGGAGGTGAAATGGAGCAAAAGGTAATATGGTGGGTTGGTTCCTTAGTGCCAAACTTCTGGGGAGCCAAGGTGCCAACCCCAACCTATGCAACCTAAGAGGCAACCGCCTAAGTGCCAAAACCTAGTGCAGTTATAGTAGTTTGACCAACCTGTTTGAAGCATTATGCAATTTGAATAGAGGATATCAAAGCCTAATTTAGAAATACTTGAAGACTTTTATAGGGAGTTTTAGATAGGTTTTTTAGAGTTTTGAGAGATTCTTTTAAGAGTTTTACAGAGAGCTTTTAGAGATGAAGGAAGGGAAGTTTCGCTGATTGTGAAAGAGATATCCTTAGAGTGGAAGGCTTGCTCCATACTAGAGAGAGCAAGCCTAAGGTAGAGAACTAGTGAGAATCTGAGTGTTAAAGTGAGGAGATCTTATAGGAAAGCAGCAAGGGAATTTGTGGAGTATTCTCAAGGTGGTATTAAGGGATAGATATAAGTATTATTATGTTTAAGTCTTGTATTTTTCTGTAAATACTTTGATAAGTGGATTTTCTTTATTTCAATGAAGTCTTGTGGTATTTTCTCTATGTTTTATAGGTAATATCCTCTACCATTTTTCTTGTGATGACCTATTAGGATGTGTAGGAATGTGGAAATCATTTTTAATTGTCTTTAATCTTTTAATGTGATGATTCCATCAGCTTTTCAATTGCTAATCATTTTGGTCAAATGATTTGTAAAAATTCATTGTGAACCCAGAATGACTTGAGAGAGCTATGACATGAACAACTAAGAAGACCACATTGAACTATAGGGTATGAAGCAAAAGTACAATAAAGGGATATGCAAATAAATGGGGAGATATATGTTGTTGGGTTCAAAGTGGGGCTTAAGGTTAAGGCAATTTTAGCCAAACTTTATTATGCACTCGAAAGAGGGTAAAGAAGATAATTGCTCCTTTTTGTCACTAGTCACATTTCAATTTGTATTTCTCATTTTCTACACTCCATTACTATCACTGCAAAGGAAGGTAGCTTTAACTCATTATTATCACCAATTCAAGTAAGATAATTAGATTTTTTTATGGGAATAAACTTAAAACTTATTGAAATTGCAATATGGATTATTAACAAAAGTTTAGTTCCTTTGAATTTCAAGCTAGGATGAACTAAGTAGGCTAGAACCTTTTCCCAAATTAGTTCACCCCGTGACTATGTGGGACCGACATTCGGACTTAGAAAATCTAATACTGCTTTTATTATGCACTTACGTAATCCACCTGAGCGACGAAGCATTTACCATGGGTCAAGCTTTTCTTGTACTGTTGTTAGGGAAACAAAGGCAAAAACTTTAGGAAAATTTTATTTGAACTTATAGGACTTAGATTTGGAAATTTTTAATATTATTATTTTGTTCTTTGTTTTACTATTTGTTTTTGTGTAAACCTACTAGCGATCCTTTAGTTAGTAAATGTGTAGGACATGTATGACTTAGAACTAGAGAGAACTATAAAAAAAATTAGAAAATAGAAAAAAATTAACGAACTTAAAGAAGAAATGACAAATAATGAATATATTAGCATAATTACTTGATGCACTAAAAATACATGCTTATTTAGACCTATATTTTA
>NW_018217377.1:0-2123 GCF_001263595.1 Phalaenopsis equestris | reverse complement strand
AGTTCCAATTAAATAAGATCTAAATTTCTCAAAAGAATATGATATAACTAATAATTCTTTCTCAGTAGCAGTATAATTGATTTGAGCTTCATTAGGGGTTTTACTGGAATAATATATAGCTTTTACTATGTTATCGTTTATTTGTCCTAACACTGCCCCAATAAAATAGTCAATAGCATCACACATCAACTCAAATGGTCTCCCAAAGTTAGGTGAGACTATAATAAGAGCAGTGACTAATTTTTCATACAATATGTTGAAGGCATATAGGTATTCTTGATTAAAATTAAATGGAACATCCTTTTCTAAAAGATGGTGTAGAGGCTTGAGGATTTTGGAAAAATCCTACATAATCACCTATTGAATCCAACATGTCCTAAAAAAACTTTTAACTACCCTCGTAGTGGTAGGAGGGGGTAGTTTTTTAATTCTTTGATGGTTCAACTTTGATGCCTTTTTAATTATTTTATGTCTTATAACAATTCCTCCTGAGACCAATAATTGAAATTTGTCCCAATTGAGAACAAGGTTAGCCTCTTCATAGCATTTTAGCCCCTTCGCTAAATGATCTAAACATAAATCAAATGAATTTTAAGACTTTGAGAAATAGTACATGAAAACTTTTGTCCCTTAGGTAGTAGATCATAGAGTAGATGAAATCTATTCCATGTCTTTTAACAAAATTATTAATTTTTGTACTTTTAAATGCGACACCATTATCTGAAATAATTCTGCATGGCACACCAAAATGGTACACAACTTGATTTAGAAAAACTGAAGGACATGTGTGCTTTCATTTATCTTAATGGTACCTCTGCCCATTCTAAAAAAATAATCGGTAGCAGCCAGAATGAATCAATGTCCTTTTAAAGATGGAGAGTCTATACGACCCATTATATCTTTGCCCCAACACTCAAACAACCACAAAGCGACTGTCAGGTGTAGTACATTTGGGGGTTGATGTGGGACCACTACCTGTACCTAACACTGGTGACAACTTTTGGTGATTTTCATGTAGTTAGTCATCATCGTAGGTCAACAATATCCCAATCTTTTGATTTTTAATTTCATTTTTAGACCTAACTAATGGGTGCCATAAAGTCCTGTATGTACCTCTTTAAAAATTTCTTGAGCCTCTGATCCATTCAGACATCTTAACCACATTTGATCAAAAGATCTTTTATAGAGGACATTATTTATCAAATCATATAATAAAGTTCTTTTCTTTATATGATATGCTATTGATTTATCATCTGATAATTTTCACGTTTGTGAATATTCTATAAATGGTTGATGTCAATCTTTCATGATTTCAATAGCTGCTTTGGCTGTTTCTTCTTTTTCTAGTTCAAGTAAAGTATCCATGTCAATCTGAGATAGAATTTGAAGTCCTTGGACTATTATTTTAATGAAGTCTTCCTGCAGGCATGCAAATTCCTTGGTAAGCTTGGCTAAAGCATCTGCAAGAGTATTCTCTCCCCTCAGAATACTGTACATTGTCACATTATGGATTTGTTCCAATAATTTCATTATATAATGGTGGTATAATTTCAACTTAGGCTTCAAGATTTTATATTGTTCAACAAATTGTTGAATAATCAATTGTGATTCTCTATTATATTCATATAAGTTATACCTATTACTATTGCTAACTATAACCCTCTTATTAGAGCTTGGTAATATGCTTGATTATTGATACACGCCTCTGTTAAATGGTATGAGTACCTTAACATTCCTTGCTCCAATGTAATGAAAATCAGTCCAATTCTTTCTTTACCAGGTACTATCGTTCACAACTCTTTATTTGTTTGTGCTGCAGAAGCTCTACTAGAATATAACTCCCAATGTTGAGTATTGGAATTTTCCAAATTCATTATCTGTTTGTTTAGTAGATCATCATTGAGAGGAGAGATAGTTGGTAACAGAAGCTATGAGAGAATTTGCTAAAATCTGCCCCTTCACAGCTCAGATTGGAATAAAAGTTATGTCAAATTGCAATAGTATCATGACCCACCTTACTAACCTACCAAAAATCGTCGGTTGGGTCATTAAATATTGCAACATTTTAAAGTTTAAAATAAGATTGACCTTGTGAGAAAGCATGTAGTATTGAAGTTTTTGAA
>NW_018217376.1:0-2123 GCF_001263595.1 Phalaenopsis equestris | reverse complement strand
TTACACCCCGTCTATCAACGAACCACGCCAAAATACTTTCAGCTGGTTGCTAACCCAACCACTTAAATTTAACCGCCAATAATGCCATCTCCGCCGCGCACCGCTGCCGGCGGTGGCGCCACCCCAGTATGGTTGCGATGCATGCACTTCATCCAACGCTGCTCCAGCGAGCGGCATCTTCACATTATCCATGCTATCTTCCTCACCCACGGCTTCCACCACCATATCGTCGCCATCAGCCGCCTTATCCTCGCTGCGTGCTCTCTTCGAACCACCACCGGCCTCCTCTACGCCTCTCTCATCCTCCGACACTCCCCCGCTCCTCCCAATTCCTTCATCTACAACACCCTTATCCATGCCCACGCTCGCGGCCCCGAGCCCCATTGCGCCCTCCATTACTTCTCCATGATGCTTCGCTCTCCCGAACCCTTCTCCACTCCAGACCACCACTCATTCCCCTTCGCACTTGCCGCTTGCGTCGCTGTCCCTGATTTCTCCTTTGGTACTCAGATACAGGCAATCGTCATCAAGAACGGCCTCGCCGCAACTGATCATTACGTTCAGACGGCCGCCCTTAGACTTTACGCACAGGTCCAGGACGATCTCATTCAAGCGCGGAAGCTGTTCGACGAAATTCCTCAAACGGATGCGGTTCACGTGGACGTGCTTATGAACGGCTATCTCCGACGCGGGTTCCCGTTTGACGCTTTGGAACTCTTCAAAGAAATGTTTGTGGATGGTTTGATCCCGGACAAGCACGTCATTACCACTGCCCTTACGGCTTGCTCACATGCAGGGGCTCTAAAAGAAGGTGCTTGGATCCACATGTGTTTATTGAACGAACACCCTGGTTTTTTGGAAGATGCTTTTATTTCTTCGTCTCTTGTAAGCATGTATGCAAAATGTGGCTGTATTGAGGAAGCTGTGAAGGTGTTTGATTCAGCGCCAGAGAGAAATTCCTTCATGTGGGCTTCAATGATTGGGGGATTCGCAGTGCACGGTTTAGCAAATGATGCTTTTTGTTGCCTCAACCGGATGAAAGATGAGGACGGTGTGAAGCCGGATGGGATTGTGATTCTCAGCGTTATGGCTGCTTGCGCTCATGCTGGTCTTGTAGATGAGGGCTTGAGGTTGTTGGCTGAAATGATTTCACGCTACGAAGTTGTTCCTGAGCATGAGCATTACAGCTGCGCTGTTAACATGTTATGCAGGGTAGGCAGGCTAGCTGATGCATTGGAGCTCATCCGCCGGATGCCAATGAGGCCTCTGGCTTCTGTTTGGGGTTCACTGTTGACGGGTTGTGGGATCCACAACAATGTTGAGCTTGCAGAGCTTGCGGTGGCGGAGCTTCAGACCATAAATGGGGAGGGTGAAGATGATGATGGTGTATTTGTACAAATGTCGAATATATTTTTGAATTCAAATAAGCTGGAGGATGCACGGAGGATAAGGAAGTTGATAGGGAGGAGAGGGGTAAAAAAGACAGCTGCTTGTAGTGAGATTGAGGTGGATGGTGAGGTCAGTTCATTTGTGGCAGGAGATCCGCTGCACCCGCAGCTGCTTGATATTTGGTCAGTTCTGAATATCTTCAGAGATCATGCAGGAGATGAGTCTGGGTTTGAGAGTGGAGACTTTGAAGTGGGAGTTCTGAGTTTTGGATAATTTTTGTTCCAAAGGAGGTGACAAAATGGTTATTGATCAAGATACTATCAACCTATCTTGTTACTTGAGCGCTGACTCCTTACAGATCTACTAACCTTATGAGGGTCATTTTGAACTCAAGTGGCTTGAAACTCAAGAGTTCAAGTACCCGGTATCCTCTCTTATTTGGCTGCCTGTAATTTGAAGCATTCTTCATTACTGGCATTCAATAATCGGCTTTACTTGGTGGCTCCCCTTTTTTTTCTTTATTTATTTGTCTACCATTTACTTTTTTGTTCTCATTGGTAGCTTGCTTTTTCCATTCTGATTTACATTTGGAGTTGATCTCAAGAAGACTCGGCTCCAACATCAAGGATGTTGCTTTTGGTTTGTGTTCGCTTCCTACAAGTAAGGTGAAGCTTGAGATCTAAGGCGTCAAAGTTTTGATAGAATTCAAGGTGATTCCTGCATTTTATCAATGC
>NW_018217375.1:0-2123 GCF_001263595.1 Phalaenopsis equestris | reverse complement strand
CAAAACCAGTTCATTTCTCCTTCCCAATCTTCCTCCAGCTCTGTCAATGACGATGAGCTTTTCTTCAAGACTCTCCCTGCATCCCAATTCGAGAAAGGGGTTGAAGAAGCGAAGAAATTTCTTCCAAGTGCGGATAAATTGGTCATCAATTTCGGAGAAATAGATCATAAGTTCCATCGCGAAGCCACTAACAGCTCTCGCCGGCCAAAGCATCACCATAGAGATGAATCAGCCTTTGGAGATTTGAGAAGAAAAAAGTACTCTGCTATTTCTTTCGAAGAGCCCGCGGTTCCACCGCAGGATTTGGACGACATCCTCCTCTGTGGATCTGATTTCCCCCAAGTTGTAAGCGCCATTAGAGAGAAGATATTCAATGAGGCAACCAACAAGTCTACAAAACACAGAAGGCAGAACGAAGAGGTTGTCGACCTTAACACACTTCTCCTTCACTGCGCACAAACCATCACCGCCGGAAACAACCAGAGAGCTAACGATCTCCTGAGACAAATCCGACATCATTCCTCACCTCACGGCGATGCATTTCAAAGACTGGCGCATTACATCGCCGACGGACTCGAAGCCCGCCTTGCCGGAACTGGAAGTGAAGTCTACCGCTCTCTGGTAAACAAGAGAAAAACGGTAAGCGATGTGTTGAAAGCCTATCAGCTATATCTCGCCACTTGCCCCTTTAGAAAATTGTCCTACAGCTATGCAAACATGACCATTTTGGACACAATTCAGACTGCAAAAAGAGTTCACATCATTGATTTCGGCATCTTCTTCGGATTTCAATGGCCCGTCTTCATAAAAATGTTATCTTTGCGTCCGGGCGGCCCTCCAAAGCTTCGTATCACCGGCATTGACAATCCACTACCGGGTTTCCGGCCGGCTGAGAGGATTGAGGAGACCGGTCGCCGGTTAGCCCATTACGCCGCGCGATTCGGAGTTTCGTTTGAGTACCACGCCATTGCAGCCAAGTTTAATGAAGTGAAGCTTGAGGAGATCCATTTCCGTGAAGATGAAATGCTCGTGGTAAACAGTTTGTTCAGATTGCATGGCCTGGCTGATGAAACAGTAGTTGTTGATTGTCCGAGGGATAGGGTCCTGAAAGCCATTAGAGAACTGAGCCCAGCTGTGTTCATCAACGTTGTTGTGAATGGAAGCTACGGCGCTCCCTTCTTCATGACAAGGTTTCGAGAGGTGCTGTACCACTTCTCGGCGGTGTTCGACATGCTCGACGCAACGGTGCCGAGGGAGAATGAGCAGAGGTATTTGTTGGAGAGGGATATGTATGGGAGGTTCTTGATCAATGCGATTTCATGCGAGGGGTTGGAGAGGGAGAGACCTGAGACGTACAAGCAATGGCAGATGAGGTGTTTGAGGGCTGGTTTTGAGCAGATTCCATTGTGCAGAGAATTTGTGAAGATGGTGAAGAGTAAGGTGAGAGCTTACTATCATAAGGATTTCGGCATTGATGAAGATGGTGAGTGGGTGCTTCAAGAGTGGAAAGGGCGCATCTTGTATTGTCTTTCTGCTTGGAGGCCTAGTTTTTGTTGAAGTTCTTGTCTTAGTTATGTTCTGGCGGAGAAATTATTTAGTGCGCAATTTGATTTTTGATGTTTTACATACAGAGTAATTTATGGTTTCTTAGGTTTTAGAGGGGTTCAGTGAAGAGATGTGAGCGGAAATGTCTGGGGCTTCTGAAGATTTTAATTTGATTTTTCAACGGTTATATTTTATGTTGGAATTAGTGATTTTTTTTCGAGGCAGGGTGGCCTCAAAATCCGACTCTTCGTACATACCACCCCATTTTTTATGTATTTACATCTCTGCACTTAAATTATGCTTTTTTGAATTTTTTTATTTGCGAAATTCTTTCATGTATATTTACATCACTGCTGAAATTCTGTACCTCGGTTAAGCTGGCAGATTTTATAATTTTCTTCTATGTAATGTATTTGTTGTTCTTTACTTATTGGATAATTCTGACAATCTTGATTTCTTAAGTATTATAATGTTCTTTGACTCTATGAGTTGATTTGTATTAGTCTTTAATTGATTTGTATTAGGCTTTTTTTTTATGTAAAGTTGTCGCAAAATTTGTAGTAAATCCAAAAAGAAGT
>NW_018217374.1:0-2121 GCF_001263595.1 Phalaenopsis equestris | reverse complement strand
TCGCGCAGTAAGAAAATAGAAATTTAATTTTTTTAATGGTGGGTTTTGCATCTACACGTGTCACGTTTTAATTAGACACCGCATGCAGACTTGCGTGCGGTGTCCGCACAGAATAAGCGCTCCCACGTAAGGGCACTTATACAGTGCCCGCGTCAATATCCTAGCAAGCATGCATTATGACTTATTTCCATTATTTTAATGATGGTGAATTATATGTCAACATGTATTGGATGTGTGAATCGGCTATATCTTTTATTGATTTCTGATTAAATTACAATAGTTGCATTGCCTTTCTTCGATATGCATCGACACATATCACAGAATAAGGCGTCTTAACTATTTGCTAAACCATACTGCATTGAAAAAATTAAGATGATGCCTTAATAATATCATTGTGACTTGTAGAGAAAAGATAAAAGGCATAAAGGCCTATGCTGACTGAAATGCATTAAAAATGAATGCTTGTAAAGTGGCAATAAGTTTAAGAAAGAACTATCAATAAAGAAGAAAACAGTTGAATACAAATCTACTAATATAAATATAATGGGCTGTAAGAGATTCCATTTATTGCATTAATCAGCCTGATCCAAGCAAAAAGAGTAATGCAGAAAATAAGTTTGTTTCAATGTATGACAAAAATGTATTAAATAATTTCTGAGGCTGTACAAATTGGACTTTATTAATGCATCAGGTTTAAATGAATGATAGTTCAGTTTGGATGTGTTAAATTCCATGGTGCTCTCCATCAGTCCTTTCAACATAACATCAATTCAAGCTTCATACAACAAGCATATCATTTTGCACCCTAGCACGCTATCTTTCTCAAACTCTTACCTCTCTCATCTCATGCTTTAAGTGGCAGAGATACAAGAGTATGAAGAATTAAAGCAAGTTTTGCAAATGCAACCATTTAATTTATTCCCAGAATTAAGGCTAGAGAAGCTTACGGCCCCTTAGGAGAACTTTCAAAGACATGAAAAATTCTAAATTAGTTCCTATGAAGATATACATAACTTTCAGTACACAAACTAACTGATATTATACAGAACATTATGCTAACAGATCTACTATGACATAAGCTTGATATTAACGGATCTCAATCATCAAAATCATACAAAATAAGAGGCATCAGTACAAGTACCTTGGGTATCCTCATTGGATTTTTGAAGGTGTACTCACAGAGCTTTACCATCATCCTTTCATTTGGTTTTCCATCCTAAATAAACAAAATTTGCTATCAAAGGTCCTTCGTGTATCATTCATAAGCACAATATGGCTAAAAACCCAGACAATGTGCTATTTCAGGAGTTAAGTATTGTACCGTGGGTTGGAGGAAGAAATGATTGAAATTTAGCACAGTAAAAGTTCAATTAAATCTTGTTTAACCCATGGGAAATTTTTTTAGCAAGTTAACCATCAAATCGATGTTTAAATATGTATTTATATATGAAATTCATAGATTTAAACCACAATGCTAAAAGCAAAGAAAAGTTGGTTTTCACTTAAATCTAAAACGTGTGAAATAAGGTGTTACTTCAATTAAGTACCAATACCAAACACTTATCATATTTATGATGGTGCTACAAAACTTTCAACAACCGCATGGCGCTCTATTTTACAAAGCCAAAAGGTCATGTACTTAAGGATAGTACATTATAAAACGGAATCAAGTAAATTATTGAATAATAAAAATTAAAGCAATATGATAGAATAATGCACAATATGCATGAAAAGTCCATACGAGATGAAATTCTAAACTAAGTCGTGAACAATATTATACCTGGTTGTAATGTTGCAAAAGTTTAGAATCGGCCATCTGAACGTCATGTTGTGACATTTTACAATTTTACACAAATGATCTTACAAGATCTATGGCATTTGAGACCAAATGAATAAGTAATTAACTTGAGGAATATTAAAAAGCTATAAGATATGGTGTCAATCACCCAAAAAACCTGTAACGGGCAATGCCCACATGGCATGTGGAACCAACGTTTGAAAAGCACTAATTATGGTAATGTGTTCCTCTAAGAGCACATTTACACGCAATCGCGCGCACACAAGCACATATACATAGATATATGAATAAATATATGTCCATATATTTATGTATGTACATCT
>NW_018217373.1:0-2121 GCF_001263595.1 Phalaenopsis equestris | reverse complement strand
GAAGATCGTTAATCGCTCGAAAATTGATTCAAATTTTAGCTCGGATTAAAATAATTGAGCCAAGCTATGAGAAAAATCTTTCGATAGAATTGTTTTCGTGCGGATTTGAGCCATACATGGATGGACTAGAACTTGCTTAAGATCAGCTCGTATTATTTTTTATTTATAAAGTTATATATAATGAAAAAATAAATAAATATAACGAGCTACAAGCCCATTGCGAACCGAAACAGATCCAAATAACTCAAGTTTAGCCATCTTGATCAATTTCGAGCTGAAATGGATCCAAATAGCTCAAACTTTAGTCGGCTTTATTTTTTATTTCAAGTCGGATACAGCTTGATTTAATTCAATTCTAGAACATAATAAGCCACGAGATGATTTTGATCTGAGCTCTTGAGAGAGATAATTCAAATATGATTTTGGCCAAACTTGCGTACTTGTGACATGATTTGTTTGAATTTTGGCATATTACTTAAATATGTGATAAAATAATAATGGCATGTCACAAGTTACTAAAATATATGGTTAAAGACTCTAATGATGATTGATGATAGTGCAGACTCAATTCGTATGATGAAAGTAAGCCTTGTTCTATGTTTTATTTCATTTTATAGAGTCTCGCCAAGCTTAAGGTCTATGGAGTAATAATGAACCACACAACTCAAGGGTTATCAAGACTCTGTTTTAAGTCATGTTGGGTTGATTACCTTTGTAGCTAAATAGACCTAAAGTCTCATGAGTCGTGAGGATGGATTCCTAGAATCTTAATTGAGCCATGACTATGGATTTGTCTGGGGCAGCTACAACTTATTAAAAAACAACTATGAAACTACTGAATAATAATCTGTTGCTCAAAAAATTATAGTGACTGTTACAAATATACAATTTTTTTAAAGTTAAACTATAACTAGAAAGCTGCCGCCGCACTTAGCGAGGAGTGGTGGGAAAACACAGATTTTAGCGGGAGTTTTTTTAAACATGTGTCAAAATACAGTTTACCTAAACAGACACAATTAGTGAGCGGTGTCGCACCGCCGCCCCAAACGGACACTATATGTCTAGAAGTTACTTATCATTTTCTTATAAATATATGTGTGTGTAAACATGCATCCATTTATCTTATGAAAGTTATGGAAGTGATATATTAAGACAAAATTGTAAGGCTTATCTAACTATTTATGAGTTTGAGAGAATTAAGCAAGGATTAAAAGATTTGACTTTGCATGCTTCTATGGAGGTCCAAATAGATGAAACTTCTTTTGGGCATTGAGTCATGCATTCCACACAATTCTTATATCATTGCACATTTAACCTCTAAATATTCATATTTATATACATAGGAGTGAATTATGTAACATTGCAAAAAAACTATTACCATCCCCATCTCTTTAAAACATAAATATACATTTGCATTACTAAATCCAAGATTTACATCAAAATCTACAAAAAAAAATCAAATTTTATTGAAGATGGGATTCAATTTATATTTTTTTAACGTAGGACTTATTCTAAATCTTAATGTAAATCTTAATTAAAATGCGAATCTAATATCCCCTTAATAAATCGAGAATTAAGTTTAAGGATTTTAAATCCGGTGGTAAATATTATTATTATTTGCTATTAAATAAGATTTTATTATGTACAACGATCATATGTCCGGACGACGATCCAAATGAGCTGATGACAACTAAATTCAGACAATTTGGACCTGTAATGATCGACACTTAATAATTTTCATACAAAAACCTTGAATTTTTATTTTTTGGAAAAATACCCAATTTTATCAGTAGAAAATGAAGAGATTCATGCACAAATACAACTCACACAACTAACAAGGCAGGAAGAAAGTACCTATGAATAATTACAAAAGAAAATTAGTAACAAAACACAATAAAGAAGAAAAAAACATAGAAAAAAAGAAAGTTGTAACAAAATTTTCAAAAAGATGAATAAAAACAAGCAGCCAAGATCAAATACTAAAGAACAAACAATGGGATGTGATAGCTGTTGTTAGCCGTTTATTTTCTCCCTTAATTAATATAAACAAAAATTTCAGTTTCGAGTGGTTAGTGTTGAGAAAGGTGAAGAAAAACAGGAATCGACACAAAACCAGAAGAA
>NW_018217372.1:0-2118 GCF_001263595.1 Phalaenopsis equestris | reverse complement strand
TTTTGTCGGTTGGTTGATCTAGTGTAGTTGTCGATCCTCGATCCTTGGATGAAGAACTCCTGTCAATGGATCGTGACTAGGCTATCAGGTATAGAGCAAACCACTGTAACCCGATAAATAACTTGTTTTTTTAGTGATGAGAGCCTGTGAGTTGACTATAAGACTCTATTTTATTGTCAATTTTTGGTCTCTGATGAGGAGCCTTAGGAGCATTTGTGTGACAACTCGTGATATTGAGGAACTAGGTCTTTCTTCGGTCGAATCTACTGGAAGGTAGTTTGTTGCCTTCGATTAGATTTGTTGTGAATGCTTATTTGTCTTGTTTTAGTTTGATTGGTTCGAATTAAGATTGATGAACAATCTTTTTATCCTTCTCCTAATGTTGTCAGCCTTTGGCTATAGCTCAAACAACTACATCTGATTGGATAAGTGAACCTTATGGTATTTTGTCGATGGGTCTTCCCTTTTCATAATTCTTTTCTTCAAAGCTATTAGATCTCCTCATAATGAGTGCTGACACATTTTCACTGTACATATTTTAGTTTCATAATTCATTTCTTGAAAACGACGTTATGATAAGAATAAGAGAATTTATTCTAAAAAATTTGCAAGCATTTGTTCTTGAATCATTGATTCAATAATTGAGTTATTTGGATTTATGCACCCTTGGCTCTTATGTATAAATAAGGCATGATGGGACTCTTTGACATTCCATATTTGCTCTGCATCTATTCTCATATGAATCGGTCAGCTTCCGAGCGCTATCATATAGATGTATCAAATCATTCAGTTGATCTCCCCATTAAGGCAGTGCTTCTTGTTGCCTTCAAAAGACTGAGGGGGCCATACCGCCCGAGAGGTGAAAGAAAGAAGAAGAAATTTGTTATCAATAAAAGGAAAAAAGATAAATCAATTGATCAAGTGGGTTCATCTGACCATTTCTTGGTCCTCAAAAAGAAAAATTCTAGAGGATGATAGGGGCTGATCGAGCAGCCCGAGTATCTATTCGACGCTTCGACCCCCTGTCATGGCTTAAGTCCTGCTAACTAAACATACTGCGCAGGAAGTTGTTGATGCTTTACCATTCTCAGGGTACAATAAGTAACTGAAGTTCTGGAGCTACTTAATGAGAATGATGTGTCGATTATGGGGATGGCGTTGGATTGACTCCTTGGTACGAGGAGCTTTGATCTTGCTTCTTAGGTTTTCATTGTCTTCTTTGCTTATATTGTCTCTTGATGTAGTTGACCCAATTCTACTAGTCCTAGGTGATGATTCATCTTCGGCATGCATTCGTGGGGATCCAATTGTGACCCAAATGGCAACTGCCCCCGTACCGATCGAGGGAGACTGAGTCTTAAGCGGGATGATGGGGTTGACCACTTATATGATTCTATTACATCCCATGAAGAAGCAAGTATTGATTGTCGGGTATCTCCAGGATTGTTATCTCAATTCCTGGATGGTATAGAGAACTCATTTGCTCAGTCGATTGGGATTCAACGAGAGAAGGAGATGTGTGAGTTGCTGGCTTTTGTGGCTAACTGCTACTCCAACTACCAACTACAGCCCTTGTGGCCAATTGATGCTACTACAACTATTTACTCTAACATATGTGACCAACTATGACCTATATAGCTTACTACTAATACAACTTCTAACTGCAATAGTTGTGATCAACTACGACCTATGTGGTTAACTATTGTTGTAGCTAACAACCACAATATATGTGGCCAATTACGACCTACGTGGTTAAATATTATTATATCTTCCAACTACAAATTATGTGGTTAACCGCTAATACAACTACCAACCGCGACTTATGTAATCAACTACGACACATTCTAGCAACCAACTACAGTTTCTATGGCCAAATAATGCCACTATAGCTATCAACTATGACTTATGCGGTTAACTTTTATTACAACTTCCAACTATAGCCTCTGTGACCAACTAATACTATTGCAGCTATCAAATAAAGTCTTTATAACAAAATATTACCTTGTAGCAACCAAGTATGACCTTTGCAACATATTATCGCTATTATCACTAAGATCTACATTTATTATAGCCCAATTACGATTGTTAAAACTGTATGGCTATTTTACAAATGTAATT
>NW_018217371.1:0-2116 GCF_001263595.1 Phalaenopsis equestris | reverse complement strand
AAAAAAAAAAAATCCTCGCATTATCAATGCATTTAAATCAAACATAATGGAAAAAAGAAAATAAATTAGGAGTAAATAAGATGGATCAACATTATAACTATCTAACAGAACTTCAACCAATGGCAGTTCTTATAAGCATAACATTTGAAGATAAAATTCTACATTAACTTAAATAAATCTGTTCAGTAGCATGAACAAGAAAAAAACATGGAGAATTAAGAAAAGCGACAAACCAATTTTGTTGCAACCAAATGTAAATGATATTTACAACAATAACCATGATGCAATTCTTAACAAACATATGGATCCAAATCTATCACTCTTACTAGCAACCACACTTTGAGCAAGAGCTAGAAAAGAAAAGTGATGAAAAATAGATCTAGAAAGAGAAACTTGATGAAACTTCTTAAAATTTCAATGTAAAAAAGTACATTACTGATGTGACGTCATCAAAGGATGATCAAATAACGAAAATGATCCTAAAAATATGGACAAAGACACCGCGAAAAGGATGACTAATGCCAAAACCAACTTTTACGTAATTAGATATTTTAACTTGGCTCTTCGGATATTTTGCTTACATAGCATATCAGTCATTGTTTCTTTGATCTTCTCTTTATCAAAACCAAAACCAACAGCTTCTTTGCCTACACCAATATACAAAAAAAAGTTGTCAGCAAATTGGACTATGGAGACCAGGTGGTGAATAAAGAAGTATTTTTTAAAAAGCATGAACATTCATCTCCCAACTTTATGATGAAATAAATAAGGCCTACAAGTTGCCCTGCTATTCATCGAAAATCATTAGCCTTCTTTGCAAGCTGCATCTCTACAATTAATTTCAAATTATTTAGGTTCATAGTGATGCCTTCAAAAGTTGGTAAGAATCCAAACCCAAAAATCTTTTGGAACTAGCTCTAAAGGTACAACTTCAGATAATTGAAAACCTTATTGTATTTATTTTAAGTCACAGATATCTCCTACAAATTAAGATATGTCGCACCAAATTTTACTTTCAAGGAGCAACTCATCAATTTAAATATCAATATTTTCACCTTTCTAAACTCTTAACACAACCCATCATTCATTAGTTAGTCACATCATTCTTCAGTCCAAATAGTATGACAGTCTAACAGAATTATTCGTCAAAGATAATGAAAGTTGTCTCCTCACATATGAGGTGATACATATTTATTTGATGATAGCATGGTAAAGAATTAAAGAAACTTATCACGGAAAAATCAGTTTTCAAACTAATCAGAGCACCTTGCATGAGGATAATTGTCTTTTGGGCAAGCCTTGTCCAAATATGTTAAATCCACACATTCTCCACTTCATGTTTGACTTTCACACAATTACTAAATTAGAAATCTAATGTGAATATTATCCTCGGGTAAAGCCGACCTCCAACATCAATTTCACAATGAATGGATTTGCTAAAGTGGCAACAACTTAGAGAATTGTTTGCTTTAACAACATGGCTGACTAATCGACATTGGGGCATTGACATCGATGATTACGCCAACTTTGGCCATTTCTGCAACATACCAAGCAAAAATTTCAATATTCGATTATCGAATATAATTGCGCTCATCCTTATACTCTAGACTAAAGAATGCATTAACTTGGAGAATCCAAGTTAGACATAGTAACTTCTCTCTGAACTTCGAGTTGCAGAATCTCCTCTGGGACCCTTACTATCACCTTCAAGTAAGACTGTAAGATGCCCACATTTGCAGCAAATTCTTGGGAGCAGTGATTCAGTGCCCAGTTGCAAGAAATTTAACAAGGACATTAGGTTGAAAGTACAACATTGAAAAACGTTAAGAAATGAATGACCAAATATAGTATTATGTCATCAAATCATCAACTATTATGAAGTCAGTCATGCCAATTACTATTGATTGCCTTCAGAAGAAGTGATTGACAATTCAATCAATCCAGTTTCTCAGCATTCATATTGAAACCATAAAGTGGTTTTGCAATGGTGCCAATATAGAAGAATCAATGCATATGATTAGAAACATTTTTAGAGAACGTTCACAGAAACAATAACAAAGCCTTAATCCCACTACGTGGGTTCGGCTGCATGAATCATTTTTCTCCATTGCATCCT
>NW_018217370.1:0-2115 GCF_001263595.1 Phalaenopsis equestris | reverse complement strand
ATATATATATATATGGTATGTTGGTAGAGCGATCTCTCTGAGGGTCGCAAGTCCCTTCAGGTCACGGTTCGAGTCCCCCATTTGTAGGGTGTGGTACTCAATTATTTAATATATACGCGCGCTACATCCTAAAATAAATATTCATACAATGTTTCGATCACCAAATAAATATTATTATAAAGATATATCTTTTGCTTCATTTTATTTTGAAAGAAACTTATGATCTCCTAAGCCCTAAAATAATCCTTTAATTTTCCTTTACATTACACAACGAAAATGATGAAAGCTAGAAAAACCGTTGCATCTGTATACTTCATATTACCTGTAACACAGTTTTGTGCATCCATACGATTATAATAATATAAAATCACCAAAACTAAGAGCACAAAGATTCATACATGCAATAACACCATAATCCAAGGAAAAAACTGTGCATCCATGCGATTATAAACCTCTTGAACTTGACAGACATTAAAATCATACATAAATTTTCAGCTAATGACACCTAAAATCAACACTTCATAAAGATTTTAATCAAATGACAACTATTTAAAACTACTACTTCTAGCTTTTGTTTGTAATATTATGCTTAGAGCACCAAAATGTGATCAGGAGGTCTTCACAAACATGAAAGAAAGAATTTGTTCATCTTCAACATCAAGACGCCTAAACATCCAAATTGCCACTTCATCTCCCTCTTGCAGGTTGCTAAAAATTTTCAAGACCTCCATCTCCTCTCCCTTAAGAACAGTCCATCCTCTTTCAGCTGAGCGTACAAATGACAGCTCTAGCCTTTGCCCACCCTCCACATAAACTGACACATGTAGCCCCCCTGAAATCCACCATGATTTTACCTTTTCCCTAGAGGTGAGGTAAGGAATGAGGACGGATTCCACAACATCTTCATCGAAGCGAAGGATTTTATTCTGCATTGAAATGTCAAATGCAACTATTTTCTTGTTCGTCAAAAATTTGAGACCAGTGACTGAGATTGTGTCAAACAAATTTTTAGACCAAAGAGGAAATGATGAGGGGTCCATTATTGTCTGCTTAAATTTCAGCAACACACATATGGGGGATTTGGGGGCCTCAGACTCATGAAATAGTGGAGGCATGTTGCTACGTCAATTAGGAAAGTGAAAGTTATTTCTCATCATGTTTCATTGCATGTGATGATTATAGTGAGTCAACCTTAGAGTTGAGAGAAGGAAAGTATGAATCTTTTTTGATAAAAAAAAGTTATATAAAGCATTTTTTTAAAAAATTAAATATAGAAAATTACTAAAAATATTTTGTAATTGATAAGTAAATATATTTACCATTATTAACAAAATATAGTCAAAGATATGCATATATCTTAATTTCAACTCATTAATTCGAGAGCTGAGGTATAAATTCAAAAAATAACATAAGAGCTTTTTGATTAAAAAAAAAAAAGAAAACATTGAAGAATTTCTAATTATGAGGCTTATGAATCTAGACTTGGCCTAGTAGATTTTTATACCTCCACTTTTGGTTTCACTATAGAAAAAAATAGCTAAAATTGGTTGAAAGCCCACGACCTAATGAGTATAGGAAATTCATGTTCATTTCTGACGGCTTAGCGACAGTTATAAGTGATTTTCTGAAGAATTTCCTACAGCTAAAACCATAACTTATAAGTGAACCATGTTTTTGATGGGCTCAATTACTGACTGTCCATACTGTTGGTTTACAACAAATTACAGAGTGATAGTCTTAATCCCGAAAATTTATGGGTAGTTTATATATGCATTAATAACACAAGGTCCTGCCATTTTAACTGATAGCCAAACACGTTGATTATCAACGTGATTTTAAAGTTTTTAGTGCTATGTGTGTAAATTTGAATGTTTAGGTTTGAGATATGTAAATATGTAAAAATTATGTGCTACACATGTGATTGGCTTTTTTTAAAGGCAACTTGACATACCTAGCACACATTTGTTATGTTTTTATGTATTTCACACTTAATTTGTTGTATTTACATATCTGGCCACTTTGGTGTTTTAAACGTATGCATGAAAATGAGTATTTTACTTTAATAAAGATAGTAATAGCGCTATGTTGAATGTGATGTTAAAGTTTGGAGTGTTA
>NW_018217369.1:0-2115 GCF_001263595.1 Phalaenopsis equestris | reverse complement strand
TAATGTAATTAAGGTTTAAGGAGATTAATTAGGTTGAATAGGGGATTACACCTTATTAGGGTTTAATTTGACTTTGGGTTCACTTGGATTGAACTTAAATGTCCAACTTTGATTTGAACATAATTAGAGTTGGATCCAATAGTTTTTCTTATTTTTGACATAAGTCTATAAAGGTTGGACTTAAATTCTATGATGATTCATCTAGATTGAACCCAAAAGTTAGGATTTTGATCTGAATTTGAATGGGTTAGACCCAAAAGTTTTCAAGGGATGGTTAAACCCAATGTTGGTTAGAGTTTAGACTCATCCTAAGTTTAAATTGGAAATCAAATTTAAGGACTAGGATTTGGTCAATCCTGATCATTCAAGGTCAAAGGTCAACCCTAAAGGATTTTAGGTTTTTAAATGTAAATTTAAAATTTGTACAATTTAAACCCTAAGAAGCAAAATGTCATTTAAAATTTATTCAAAGGCTAAAAAATATTATTTAATGGTTTAAAATTTTCACCCTAATTTTTCTAGCCATTTTTAAATTTAAAATTCCAATTTTTTTAATATTTATAATTATTTTTTAAAGTAAGTTCAAAATTCAACAAAAAATAATGAATTTGGTTTTAGGGACCTTTCATAGCTTTGGAAAAATAACAAAATATCCTGAAGAGTGAGAGGATCATCCCCTGAGAAGTTCATTTTCTTAAGTTTTATAAATAATTTTGAATAATTAAATTACTCGTGAGAGTAATTAATTATTTAAAAATTAAACATAACTAACTAATTTTAAATTTTGCTTTCACAATGTTCTCCTTATTTTTCTGAATCCAATGGTATTTTATTTTTCATTTTTATAATTTTACTGTGTAAAGATATGAATTTCGTATGGTTTAAATGTTTTCTAAATTTAATAAATCCTTAATTTTGTATTTATTTGACTACATGCCAACACTACCTCTGATATGTCGAATCTCCTCGTGGCGCGGTTCAATTGGGAGAGCTTTACATGTGGGCAGCCGCGTGGCTTGCAGTTTAATCTATTTTACATGAACGGATTACCTATCTGACTAAATCCGAGCCGTTCATTTTTGATACATTAAAATGAATGACATCGGTTCATTGTCTCCTTGAGACGATTAACAGAGAGCCATTGAACTTTAAACGTCAGGATCAAACTCATTTTCTCACCGATTTGGATGAAATTTCATCCTAAAGCATCATCTCAATGAGACAAATAAATCCATATGGTTAGATCCTTATGGATTAAGCATTCTCTTCACAATGTGTGAAATTCAAGCCAAAATTAGGGTTAAAGGCAATACCTTGGCCATAGAAGATGAAACTTCGATTGGAAATGTTGTAAAGCTTCACCTTGAGCTTAGAAAGCTTTATTTTGATTCAAATTGGATTGAAATTAGTCCCTGATATATGCTTGGTGGAATGGGGTCAAGGTTTCATATAGGAGAGGGTTGGAGTCAATGAGAAGGGCTAATTTTTATTGCAAACTTCTTTGTAGAGCCTAGGGAAGCTCTTGGAAGAGTTTTATTAGAGTTTTGGATGGGTTTTTGTCAATCCTAAAAAGAACTCTGTATTTGGACTCCAAAATTAGAGCTCAATTTAGAGTTTTAAAGCCTAATTCTATTGGGGTATTACTGCCTATGATGTGAGGAGTAAATTTGATTTAAATGGCCAAGGGATTAGAGGTCTCTATACGATCTTCTCTCTTTTTGAGCTCATGGGTTGGCCTCTTAAACAACCATTAGAGCTGGTTGTGAAGCTTAAAATTGATTGGAGAAACTTCTCGGGCTAAGGATAACCATTGTTGAGCCTTCCTAAGTCAGTTTGCCACGATGAAGCTTTCATGAGGGTAATAAGTTAGCTTTAGGCTTGGCTTCATTCCCTTGGGAAATAATGAGGTGGAGAGGAGCCCAATAAATGAGCTGGCTTGAATCCATCCACCTTATCTTAGGAATTCGAGAAGGAATGACACCTAGCTTCCCTCATGATAAGCTTTTACTTTGGCCAAAATAGGTGGGCTCATTGATTTAAGGTTGGTTACCCATATAATGATGGGTATCAATGTGTCATCGGTGACCCATTATCAATCCTCCATGGGTAGGATTT
>NW_018217368.1:0-2113 GCF_001263595.1 Phalaenopsis equestris | reverse complement strand
TTAGTTCATTAATTGGGGGTCAAAATAACAAGATGCATTGAACATAGTCAAACTTTTGTTAAGTAGCGCACCTTCATGAACTTCCTCGCACCATCAATTCAAATTGAGATGTCAATTTCATCAGATATTTTTGGAGGCAATTATTAAGACAATTATAAACAGAATTTCGCCTTAGTTCCACATAGCATCTGCAAACTGACAGACAAATGTGGGTAGCGAATTATACTCTGCACAATATGCTTCAATGTTTAGGAGGTGACCACTTGAAGCTTTAGGATGAGTACTTGGGACAAACTAAATTTTCTTTCAATTCTATATAGTGCATCGGTCCACTGAACATATATATTTTAGTACATTTTATATTAAAGCATCAAATCAAACAATAGACTTCGCTATCCTCCCAAAACTCAGAGTCAAACTAGCAACAAATTATTTATGGTTTTCATACAATGTTGTGAGATGTTAAAGTGAATTTTATTGCCTCTAATGAAAAATACATATAACCAGTTGATGAAAATAGAATAAAAAAGGTTTTTAAGATTGGAGATATAGTTAGGGTTCAACCACGAAAGCGATGACTACTCGCAGGTTCTTACTGCAAAGTTTAGGCCTGAAAAATTGGTCCTTTCCCAATTAGCAAACGAATCAATGACGATGCATAAGTTGTCTCTAACCTCAACTTCTTATCCTCATTTAATGTGTCAAATATTTATTTGTATCAACCTCCAAACAATGGACCAACACAAGTACACATGATTCAAAACTCTAGTTGAGATTTTCAGAGGTGGAAGGGATCCGATGTAGTGGTTGAACCTGAACCCATAGTTAACCAACTCATCTTCTTATTCCCTTCTTCAATCGCAATCAATAATCTTACTTTAATGAAGTACTTATATTATGCTCCTTTATATAGCACGTGACTTTTTGCCAAGTTCGTTAGAATTAGTGGATATATTATACATACCTCCACTTTGGCAGACCAAGCAGTCGGCTTGAAACTTTTGGGATTTAAGTTGGTAGGATTTAGTAAATCCTGTAAATCAAAATATAGTAAACTCTGTACAATCCGGATTTAGTAAATACAGGTTAAATCCTGGCCTAAATCCACTGCCAGATAGCTCCTAAGAGATATATTATTATTCTGCTATTTATAATTCAAGTACAAAGCGAGCTTGGAGGCGCAAGGTTATCAGCAAAAATTTGGCTTACACTACACCAGCACATTTAGCCACGTAGCCAAACATCTAACTATCAGAACTCTGCTTACCATCTCGGTTCAACAAAATTGGTCTATCTTTTAGCTTTATGTATCAAACGCTTTTCTTCACGTTGATCTTCATAAGACCATCTACATGCATCAACTATTGGGATATGTTGATAGACAAAATCCAGATTATGTATGTCAACTTAAAAACAACTTTTATGGTTCAACAAATTCATGGGTCACTTACTTTATCTAGGCTTCCATAAAAGCCAAGTTGGCCCATCTTTATTCATCTACGATCATAACCTCACACATACATACTTATTACTATACGTCGATGTTATCTTAGTCACTGGAAACAACTCTACACATATTCAACATTTGTTGGTTGATCTCAAAAGTTACTTATTAATGAAAATTCTTGGGTCGCCCTCTACTTTTCTTGGCATCAATATTATTCGTACATCCACAGGTTTATTTCTCACTTAAGCTCACTATGCATCCAACATTCTTACCAAAGCTGGCATGGCCGATTGTAGGGCATTACCCAACCATATGACTTCTCATAAAACAACATCTCTAGAACTTCAAAATGAATTCGCAAACCCATCTCTTTATCGCCACATCCTTGGATCTCTACAAAATCTTACTATAACATGAGAGGACATAAATTTAGCTGTTAATTCTCTATCTCAACATAATCAAAAGCCTCTATGTTTGCATTTTCAACAACTTAAACGACTTCTACGTTGCATAAAAGGAAACATAGATTTCGAGCTCATCATTCAACCAGGACATCTCACACTACACAATTACTTTCTATTCAAGGTGGGCCAGAAATCCAACTGATCGTCGCTCAATCACCGGTCACTGTACCTTCTTCAGACCCAATCTCATATCTTGGCAAGT
>NW_018217367.1:0-2112 GCF_001263595.1 Phalaenopsis equestris | reverse complement strand
AAGCTTTTGCGTATTCCAACACCCTTGGGACCAGAAATTGGAAACCTAAACTTTATTGTTGACGTCCCCAATGCAGCAGTTTTTTGGTGGTCCAAGCAAGGACCGTCATCATCTGAGAAGCTCAAGTTACCTTCACCATGATCCCAAACAATAAATTCCTCAGTTTTATTTCTGATATTTATCAGATCTCTTTACAAGACAGAGTTATCAAGCTTAGGCTTACAAATGAGGGAGTGAGAATTAAACAGACTTCTCTTCTTCATAAAGTCGACCCATATACCTTTTCTGGCTCTATGTTTAACCCACAACTTGCAAAATTAATTTTAGTAGATTGCTTAAGAGTTCTGAAACCCAAACCAAGATCACTTTTTGGTTTACAACGTTTGTCCCAACTAATCTAGTGTTTGCCTTTACCCAGACTAGACCAAAGAAATTTATTAAACGCTCATTCAATTTTATGCTGCATGCTGGTCATTTTGGCAATTTGGAGTATGTGAAGGGGTAAGCAGCAAAGAACATGTTGAAGGAGGGTGAGCCTGACATCAAAAGAAAGGAAAGAATTTTCCCAGCTGAAAATTTTCTTCTGAACTTTGTGAGTCACTTCCCCAAAGATTAAGCTATTTTTCATTGTAGGATGGAGTTGAAAACCTACGTATTGGATTGGAAGATGAATGATTTTTGTGCCAGTAAAGTGAGTAATCCATTGTTTGTTGTTAATATGAATACCATTACCAGTGAACCACTCACACTTGTCTTTATTCAATGTCATACCGATTATTTGCTTAAAGTAAGAGGGAATATTGGAAATCTGATGAATGTTCTTTTTCCCCATTTTGAAAAATTTATGAAGTCATCTACGTAAGCAAGGTGGAAGACAAGTTCATAGCCATTGGATTTAAATCGGCCATAGGGTGATTATTGAAATAATGATTGAGCTTAACTCAGAGAGGAAAGCAATAGCAATGATAAATATAGTAGCCAATAGAGGGTCCCCCTATTCAATTCCTCTCCCAACTTTGAAATAGCCATGCATATCTCGATTAATAATCAAAGAATAGAAGTTATTTTCTAGGAAATTAGAAACTAGAGTGCAGAAATCATTAGTAAAGCCTCTTGCATTAAGAACAGTAAGAATAAATTCCCATTTGATTGTATCATCCGCCTCGGAAATATCTAATTTGTGCATCCCATTGCCACCTCTACATTTGATATCCAAATCTTGGATTAATTCTTGAGAAATCAATATACTATCATAAATACGTCTGCCTGAAATGAAGGTAGTCTGCTGAGGGCTGATCAACTCATCAAGAATTTGTTGGAGTCTACAAACAATGATTTTGCTTATAATCTTGGAGATCACAATTGTCAAACTAATTGGCCTGAAACTTTCCCACTTGCGATTAAAGTATTCTTTAGGGATAAAAACAATAGCAGAAGATTTGAAGTAAACGTGGGAGACCCCCATTAAAAAAATTCTGCATTGCTGGGATGACATTACCTTTCACAAGGTCCCAAGATTCCACATAGAAGTAGGAAGTGAAACCATCCAAGCTAGACACCTTGTTAATGTCAATAGATTTTAGTGCATGCCAAATTTCCTCTTCATCGGGTGTGGAATTAAAGTGAGGCTGAGCAGTAATTTTAGGAGAGTGAGGGAGAATGTCATTATCAAATTGTTGCAAATTAACTTGTTCAAATTGAAATAAGTTCTGGAAATAGTTCAGAGCGCTATTAACAATTTATTATTGATGGTATATCCGAAGACCCATAGCATCCTTGATTTTAAGAGTGGCCTTGTTTTGTATTCTTTGCTTAATACATGCATTGAAGAATTCAGTATTCCTGTCTCCTTCAACATGGCTCAAATAATTGGATTTTTATTTGTGAAAGTATATTTCCTACCAGAAAAATCATGTGTTGAAACTTATTCCGAAGAAAGTAAGCCACACAACACAAGTATTTGTGTCAAGTAATAATACGGTTAAAGAGTACCACGTATCAATCCTACGAGGAAGTCTTAACAACTATTTCAGCTAAAAAATATTTAGTCTACGAATCGGGTAAACCTAATTTGGTGGTTTCACAAAGAAGGTTTGAATCCTAAAATCCTAA
>NW_018217366.1:0-2110 GCF_001263595.1 Phalaenopsis equestris | reverse complement strand
TGATGGTAAAGTAATGCTGTACTTAATTCAAAAAAGTTTCATTCAGAAGCCTTTAGGAAATTAAATGCGAGAAAGGTATGATCATTTAAATATTGCATTGAAATGAAACTAATGTCTATAAATTATAAAATCAGGGAAAAATTGGCATTTAACCAATTTTTTAAAGTATTTGATTTACTGCTATTTCATAAATCTGCTGCCAGTGCCTTGGATATTCTCTAAGTTCATTGTTTCAGCTCACTTACAACACCAGATAATTCTACATATCTTCTTTTTGAAGTTTTTTTAAATAATAGGATTGTGCTCACTATTAATGGTGTGTTCCAGAGATTTGTCATGCTTTAACGTGACACAATTACTTGGGATGACTCGAATATTGCTTTGCGTTTGGCACAAAATTTTTATTCAGATTTAATGTCAATAAGTTCATTGTTTAACTCGTGCTGAGCAAATTGATGCAAAAATGTAGAGTCAATATGGTTTCTTTATTCATCCTTGATTATAACCGACCCTTTGTTGCTTTAGCTATTTAGTATTATCCTCTTATTTTTCTTTGGTTGTAATGCATCTTTGTTGTTCTTTCATCTTTGGGACTGTCACAACCTTATTTATTGCTTGTCCATCTTCAGTGCGATCACAATTTTTGGTTGGATTATCCTCTCTGGGATTATCGCTGCGTATGTGAAGTTTTGTTTTTGTATTTCTAGTTGGTTTTGTTATTTTATTGTCCGTTATACTATCATCTGTTTTCAAACCTTAAGAGCCATATGAAGTTTATGAATAATTTTCCGAGGCTTGTAATTATTCTTTTTTTTTTTTTGAATAAAAATTTTTATTCCAATTTTTCAATGTTTTTTGTGTTTGTTAAACGTGCCATTCTTTTGGGTTTGGTTCTAAGTGCCACTATTTATTTCTTGAGGAAGTCTTTTTTTTTTTTGTATCAATCTTTTGTTTTATTTCTTATTTCTAAATATTTTGGCGATCGACTTGCTAGAGTTCATGATGTTATTTGTTTGATGGAATTATAATTGTAGTTGTAGTGTAAAAATATTTTGGTTATGTTTGATTTTATGTGTATCCATTTTCTTTTTGATTTTATATGGTTTAATGTTCTCGATAATTTTTAGTTTCAAAAAATCATTTTATTATTGTTTGTTTTACTTCTTATATTTTCTAGTTTGCACTTAAGAGAAAGCGAGTTTTCATGTATTTAATGGTTTTTGATATATGAATTCTTATTTTCTTTATGTGATATACATTCATGACATTATTTTAGTTGCATCAGAAAACATAAATCTTAAACCATCCTGCATCAGCTATATATTTGGTTGCTGTTTTGCATGTTTCTTTATCATGAATGTCATCGTTTATCTTACACTTGTAACATCAGCTTGAAATGTTTTATGTTGAAAAAATGGTTCTCGTTGTGTATTTTTAATCGACCATTCTATCTATTCCTTGGATCCTAGCATGATTCATAAGATTTCTGGCATTTTTTTCTCGGTGTCCAATATTACCCCTGGTTGATTGTTATGGAATAGTCTAGTTTTTTTTGTAAAAGCATATGCAGATGTGTTTTATTTGTTCTTCACAATTTATTTTTTCAGCAGTAGTTTTTAGTTTTGAATATTATAATGCAGTGTCCAGCTACATGCTAGAAGAAGATATTCCTGCAGAAGATTATAACTCTACACCACTCTCTGCTGATGAAAATAACACACTCAACAATTTTTGTGTTCCTGAAGAACCAAATGAGGCTCCAAATCCTGATGAAATAGTTGATGAAACCCCTGCAGAACTGCCCACTTGCTCATTTTCAAGTGAGCCGCCAAAAGATATGCAGGAGCCACCTGCTCCTGTAGAGGAGCCTGTTAGGGAGCCACCAAAGCACACATATGCATCCATTGTATGTATAAGCATTTCTACTATAATTTTTTTTTTTGGTACACTTTGCATCAGATCTTAATTTTGTATCTTCAATCAAATATTCAAATGATGTAATGAAGTTAAAATTCAACAGTTGCGAACTTCAAGGCCTCATGCTGCACCACATTTATCTTCAATAAACAAGACAGGTGCAGTTTTGTCAGAGCGTCATCATGCATCACCG
>NW_018217365.1:0-2110 GCF_001263595.1 Phalaenopsis equestris | reverse complement strand
ACATATTGAGCCAATAATGTGGATGGTCGATCGATGAAACATGCAAAAAATTGCATTTTTATGAAACTTTGAAAATCAAGTCAAACACACAATATGAATGCAAATGCATGCAATATTGAAAATCTGATTGTGCTCGATGATGAACCAAACTCGTCCTAATGACCTCTTGGGGTCATAGGGTAGGATGGAAATGAAGTGTACCAACTATTCACTTTGAGTGTTCACCGCAAAGAGCGACGAACACCTTGCCTCCATATGCCTGGAATGAATTATTCTTATAGGAGAAAACTTTTGTGGTCTATAGAATGTCAACATTTTGAGATCTTCTATTATATAATATAATTTTGGGCGAAGAAAATGACATGTTTTGCTCTTGTACTTGATGGGGAAATCAAAAAGCACTAAACTTATGGGGTTTTTATCTATCACAAGAACTCTAACCTAAATCCTTTATCATCCAGACCTAAGGGCTCTAGGAATGAAAAACAAAAACAAAGACATGAGTTTTAAGATTTTTCACCAATGTTATGGTTGCTCGATGCATTCTCTTCACTAGTCCACACTTTGACTTTGCTAGGAAGAAACTCTCCATTTTCTTTAAAAGAGATGACGCTCTCTTACCTCCTTAAAAGAGATGAAATACTCCTCTCCTCTGTAGTGCAACTCCTCTAAGAAAACTCCCTCCCACAGTCAAAATAATGTTGGAAAATTAAGAAAAATGTGTTTTGGAAACCTTATAGAAGAAGAAGGAAAAGAAGAAATAGTACAGGAAGCAAGAAGCAAAGCCTTCTGTTTACCTCTCTCCAAATTTCTCCACCTCAAGGCCTCTAAGAGAACCCGCAAGCTTTAAGGGAAAAGATCATCTCTCCACTAAAAGCCATGGAATATGGAGACCATAAGAAGATGGAGCTCTATCAAAAAAAATAGCGAAAAGGAAGTCCTTAGAAAGAAGATTAGCCACCACCACCCTTTCTTCCTCTCTATTCACCCAAAATGGCATGCACACTTTCTTTATTTTCACTAAGAAAGGCCTAAAAATTTTCCATCACCTTTTTGCCTCCCCAACAACCAAGAAAACCTACATTTTTGGATGCTTGGGGGGCAGTTCCAGATGAAAATCTCAAGGAAAATCAGGAACAAAATATAAACTTGCGCCTTAGCACCGTTTCCCTGGTGTCTAGGCGTCGCACCCCGGGTGCCTACTTTATATTCTATCATTTTTTAGCCTTATGGGAGTTTTTTTGGGTGCCTATGTGCCTAGACTTGCATCTAGGCACTGGGGTCTTGTCATTTGGTGCCAGGGGCTAGCATATAGGCACCAGTCTAGCCACAAAAGCCCAAATTATCGGTAAAAATTCTACGAAGGGTTTTGGGGATCCATAATTTATGGGAGACTAAATATGATGAAAATATAGTCACATAAGATTAATTTTATAGGCACACATCAATGACTTCAAAGCCAACCGGCGCCCTGAGTTACGGTGGAGGCGTGGCTTTCTAAACCTCGATCTTCTCGAAAAAACATTTGAAAAAGGTTGTGTGGATTCCTCTAACTATGGTAGGTTATGCATGCACATTACACACTCCCATAACATTCAAAAGAGCATCCAAAATGATGCCAGCAACTATGAATTAAGAACAAGATTTCGAAGCAATTGGAGAAACGTTGGCACTGGTCTGGGGTGAGGAGAATGTGGTTGACTGACTGGTCAACCTTCCTATATTTTGAGAAGAGAAATATAAGTAGAGTGCATATTCTGAGTCATCGATCGATCAACCAAAAAAAATATTTAGTACTCCTACTGTCAAATTGTCGAAATGCAGAGGAAGGCGGAAGTGAAGGAACTGTAGGAGGAGTTGATAGTGCTTTGACTGAAGCAGTCAGTGGAGTTGGTTTCCTTTGGGTTATGACAAGAAGCCATTGGGAAGACTTTTTTGATGCTTTGATTTCAAGCTGAGATGGATAGTGTGGGCAGATTTAGGTTTTCTGGGGAAGTTATGTATTGAATGCTACTACTGTGAGGAGTTATCTCGGTTAAAGTGAAAAATGAACCACTTTGGTTGTTAAGGAGGGCTTTAGGATGCTTCCAACAAGTGCATCGTGTCTTAT
>NW_018217364.1:0-2109 GCF_001263595.1 Phalaenopsis equestris | reverse complement strand
TTTTTTTGACTTTTTGAGAAGGAAATAAACTTACGATAACTATCGTAATTTTATGAACGGGGACAATATCCCCAGGAGGATTTAGGCGAGCAGCTTCGACGCCTTCGGCTGATATCCGATCCCAATACGTGCAACATAAGAATACTTTCAAAGAATTCAATCCTATCCATGCAAAATTCTTTTAATTTGGCACACTATTCATTTCTTTTGATTTGACACCAGAACTGCATGGTTTTGCTGGCCGCATCGAGCCAAAACCGAACCTGCCGGCCAGTGGGCAGACATGGCATCTAACGCCGTCAATTACGACGCATTGACGGTTTCTCATCCACAGATCAGTGGGCCCCTTCAGTCTGCATAGCGCCGTCACCACACAAAACGAAAAATACGTCGCGCCCTGCGCCATACCTTCGTGTTCCATACGGTCATTCATTTCCGGTGAACCTACACTAACGTTACCGAGGTGACCTGAAACGCATCGCACTTTCGGTGTTGCAGCGATAGTGGGTCTCGTGGCCATAAATAAGAAATGAAGAAGGCAGTTACAGCGATTGGCGAGTCTGCTCTGTTCAATTGAGGCCTACTTTGATCTCGAATCGAATCGTCTTCCCACGTGTTGGGGCGAGAAAAGCGAGTGACATTGCTGCAAAAGAAGATTTTTTGAGGTAAAGTTGGAGCTTGTAGAGTGCTCGTGGGAGATTTGGGCTTCGTTCTCGTGCTCGGTCTCGCCTCGAGAGGAAACGGAAGCGAATTCGGCATGTTTCGACTTCGAGTATTGATGAGGTGAAGTTAATAGGAGAGAGAGAGAGAACAGAACGGCATATGAGAAGGCGGAGCTTGGTTTGGTTATGAAGCAGAGAGGAGGAAAGGGGAGCTGAAATCGTGGGAGATCTCAGAGCAAGGTGGCTTTTGGCTTCTTGCTTTATTGAGTTTGGAATTTTATGGTCTTGCTGAACGTTTGCGAAGGATGGTGGGAGATGCTTTGTACGAGGAGCTATGGAGGGCTTGCGCGGGGCCTTTGGTCGAGATACCTCGCGTTGGAGAGAGGGTTTATTATTTTTCTCAAGGTCACATGGAGCAGGTGAGGAGTTTTTCTCTTTATCCATTCTTATCCTCTTATCTTTTCTGTGTACAATACGGGTTCTGATGGAATACTGCGTTTTATTTGGGGGTTTTCATGGGGATGTGTAGTTAGAAGCATCGACTAATCAGGAGCTGGATGAGCGGATTCCACTCTTCAATCTTCCCTCCGGAAGATCTAAAATTCTTTGTCGCGTTATAAACGTAGAGCTCAGGGTAAGATTTCTTTCTTCTCTGCTTTCCTGTTCTTAATTCCTATTCTTTAAGTTTATATTGATTTTGCAAGTTTTTAATTTCTTTAATTTCGATTTGTAATAGGCTGAGCATGAAACAGACGAAGTTTATGCACAGATCACTTTGCTTCCGGAGGCAGATGTAAGTTTCTAGCCGATATTTTGAATCTTTGGCTTTGTTTGTTGTTTTGTATACTCGCTGATTATGATTTATGAATCTGTTGAAGAGAAAATGAACTCGTTTTCCTTAATTTATACAGCAAAGCGAGCTGAGTACAGCCGATCCTTGTCTCCCAGAGCTACAGAGGCCGGTGGTTAATTCGTTTTCCAAGATTTTAACGGCCTCAGATACAAGTACGCATGGGGGGTTTTCAGTTCTCCGCCGCCATGCCAACGAGTGCCTTCCCACACTGGTTCGTTCTTTCCCCCTCCCTTTTTTTTTTTTTCTTTCAGAATTCATATTATCATTTCCTGTTTGTATGCTCGTCTGTTTCGCTTAATCTTTTATCATTTATTTTTTTCGTAATCAGGATATGTCGCAGCCAACTCCAACCCAGGAGCTGTGTGCCAAAGACCTTCATGGCTATGAATGGCGATTCAAGCACATTTTTAGAGGTAATATATAGAAGATTTTGATATGGGGATATGATTGGTGTAGATTGGCGCGGATTTGGTGGTGTTGGGGTGAATACCACTCATGCGCACATGTGAATTCCACACATGATATTTGCTCGGGCTATGGGAGCATGTTTCACCCAAAAAATGACTTTTTTTTTTTTAATATTTTTTTCCGGTT
>NW_018217363.1:0-2108 GCF_001263595.1 Phalaenopsis equestris | reverse complement strand
TTTCGGCCCTACACCTAACTGATGTGGGACTATTTATCCGTGACAATATGCTGCAAAAATGTAGACTGAATGGAAAATTTGCTACGAATGATATTTATAGGAATGCTCTGACTATTTATAGGATTGGTTGCAGCTTGTATACTCTTTTAAGAGAAACATGTGGTATCAAGTGACAATTCATAAAGGACTGTCTCTCCCCAATGCTGATAAGTATGTTAAGATACTACACGGCTGCTTGAAAAAATATCTTAATTAAAAGCAGTTGCCCCAAGCTTTGCATAAAAATATTGATATACAACTTGATCAATAGCTATTAAAATGCTCTTCTTTTTCATGGGCATGCAAAAGTTTAAATGAACGTTCATCAGTAAGCATGCCCTCCAACTTGGCAATAGTTTTGCTTTTTTTCTTTTTTATATATTAGGATGCTGAAATTCAAGTTCAGCATTGACTTGACTTACCTTCTAGACTTCATAATGGGACAATTGCCTGTCATACTTTTGGTGTTCATTGGACCAATGAATTCAGCTTTGAAGTCTGCTCATTTCATGATGTTAGTTATTTCTACTATAATTAAGGTGTTTTGGTGGTGTGTAAATATAGTTGTTCTTTCTATGTAAAATCAATGAGAATAGTTCTCTTTCAGTGTTGGGTGAGGGAATCAAGGCGGAAGAGGGAGCCTTAATTTTCTGTTCTTGTTCCGTGAACGGTTCAGAAGATTGAAATCAATCTTGTTGTGTCTTGATATGGCTGGAGAAATGTGTCGAAAATCTGAAATGTTTTTGTGTTAGAAAATATTTTTTTTTCTCGCCTATTATTGTCAAACTTGATTGGAAAGTAAGCATGGTGATAATTTCGAAATAAATTTAAAATATATATATAACTAAGCAGGGTATTTTATTTACTTATATATTAGTGTTAATGTAACCCGTTGTTATGAGGATGATGTTTAGGAGGGAGGATGCCAAGCTGCTCTTCTTCTACTTCTTTATCCCTAGTTATAAACTGGAATGATTAATCAATTTTTACCTTTATTTTCAATATTGTTGATTTTTAGTTTTTCTCTTCATCAAATGTTTCTGATGGCATTGCATCTGTTTTGTTTAATATTTTTGACATGGACTTGACAAAATGAACAAAATGGAGCATATAATACAAGTAATGATGGCAATGTTCTGTACTCTTTTATTTTTGCTTTCGGAGGAATGGATGCTCTTAGAGAAGAGCAAAAAAGATAAATGCAAGTTAAACCAGGTGTATAGTCTTTTTCTTTTTTGGCCTTCTTATTTAACTACTATTATTATATATATATTTTATTATCAAATGAATTGTGATTCATTTTATTTCAAGCCTCGTTTGGCAACACTTCACTGTTGAGAAGAGTTCTTTTAAAAACTGCATTCAATTCTGCTGCACCCCATTTCTGATTCAAAACGGAAAGAAATGCCATCGAAATGCCGTGGGGATGTGAAAATCTTTCCGAAAAATTCAAATGCGAGATGGGAAGAGAGATGAGAGATCTTCCTCTTTGTGAGAAGAATGAGAGAAAGGTGAAGCTGGTGAAGTAAAATCATGACAAAATTAGAGGGATTTCCTATGGCATGGGGGTGAAATTACACGGTAGATAAGAGTAAGATAAGAAACTTTAAAAGAAAGAGAGTGAGAGAACAAAGGAATATGAAAATCTTGATTTTAAATTCAATCCAGAGTTGGACTATTTAAAATATGGGAGATTTACATGCCTCCTACCGAATTCCTATGTATTAACATATCCGCAACCTAAACATCATTTTTTACGCCCAGACCACCCAACCTATGCTCTCTATGTAAAAATTGAAGTTTGGGAAGTTGATATGTTAATACATAGGAATTGGGGATAGGTATGTAAAGACCCCAAAATATGGGAGAACAAAGGAAACTTGTGTTTGATGCCTAACACATAATGTACGAGTTAAAAAGAAAATCTGAATAAACACTGAAAATTTTATAATATAAATCTTTACAAAATAAACTTAAAACTATATTCAGAATTAAAATAAAAATACTCACGTAATCAAAAGAAATCTAAAAAACTATTGAACATGCGAGAATAATACTAAGGCTTGCAC
>NW_018217362.1:0-2108 GCF_001263595.1 Phalaenopsis equestris | reverse complement strand
AATATTTGCATGGGGTTAGTGGCCTATCGCCAGAAATTTCTAATAATAGTTCTTTAGAATGGTTGATTAGAAACTTGGAGAATACACAACACTCTATGCTTTATATTATTCATTTTGATGAAATCAGTTCCGATATACGATGCAGTTGGAAGAAATTTCATATGACTAGATTATTTTATACCCACTATAAAAAGTTTTTATGCTAACATGTTAGAATCCCGGAAATGTACCTCATAATACGATAGTCTTCTAGAGCAAGGAAAAATATATACTTTGAGAGTTCTTATCTAAAAATGAAAGAGTTTCAAGCGAGTAGTGGTTCTTCCGCTTGTTTCATATTCCAAAATCACATCTGCAGATATTATATCAAATAAGTATTGAAGGACAAGGTAAGGAAGAAGCTAAACAATATATGTTATACATCTTGAAGAAGTTACTAGATGATATTTGACTAATACATGGGAAAAAATTCACCTCCATTAACAAAACCAATGAAAAGAAAAGAGATTGTTGAGATAGATGATTTATGACTAAGAGAACCAGCAAGGATGTAACCAAAGGATATTTTCAAAGCAATATTGAAAGGGTGTTGAGATAGAAGGAAGAAATATAATAGTAATCCTTGTATTAGTTACTTTAATATTTTTTGTTAAAGATTGTTTTTATGTTACCTCTCACTCAAGATTATTATGCCAGAGAAAAAAGATACACAATTAGTAGTAGAGGCATGAAGAACCATCCACAACAATTATTTTCTCTAAAAGTTAATATTATTTTGCTTAGTATTATTATCAGATAAAAATGATGAATTATATTAACATGAATTCACTTCTTCTTCCAACACAAGACAACTATCAATGGGGTACACTAAGATGATGATGGAAATTATTGAGCAAACAAACATATGATTGTTGTGATGAAGAAATACAGTTGAACAATATGGTTGCGCATAAGAAGATGAGCACTATAAGCTAAAATGGTTGGGCATAATGGAAGCTTATATTTTAATTTTTATTAGTTATAGATGAGGTGGTTTTCATAATCTTTTTTGCACAATCTTATTGTATTGGTTGTAATCCTAAATTTTTTGAAGTGTGCTTTAGAAATGCATGAGTGCAATTGACACAACACGATTATATAAGAAATATAATTCATCAAGTGGAATAATTGGAATAAAAAAATTTCCTAATTAAACGCTTGTAATTTTAATTTTTATTAGTCACAGATCTTGAAATTTTTCGTCAAACAACCATATTCTATTGGTTGTACTCGTATATTTTTTAACTTTTGCTCGAGAAGAAGTGGATTAAAATTGATGCAACAAGATTTTACACAAGGAATATGATGCATAATTTAGCAAGTAAAACAATCAGAATGAAAAATAAAAGCTTCCTAAATAAAAACTTGCAATTTTAATTTTAATGTTTATAGATGTGGTGATTTATATAATTTTTTTTCTGTACAACCCCGTTGTGTTGGTTATACTCTTATATTTTTTTGCTTATGCCCGAGAAATGTATAAGTACAATTAATACGACACAGTTATGTAGAAGTGATAAAATGCAATATTCATCGAGTAGAACAATCTAGATAAAAGAAAAAGAAATTGTCTAAATAGAAGTTACTATTTTATTTTTTATTGGTTATAGATTTGGTGATCTTGAGAACTTTTTTTAATACAATCATGTTGTATTGGTTGTACTCTTGTGTGTTTGAGTGTCTGTTTTGACTTGTGCTTGGAAAAAAAATGGAGTGCAAATACAATATAGTTGTGCATAAGAGATAGGTCGCATATTTGACCAAGTATAATAATTAGAATAAGAATGAAGACTTTTTAAATAAGAACTTGCAAAGTTATTTTTTATTGTTTATATATCATTTGATCTTTTGTGAAAGGATTGGTGTAGCTTATTTAGAAGAGAAGATTAGAAAGAGTCGTCTTAGATGGTGTGGTCACATAAATCATTGACCATGTGATGATCCGATTAGTAAAGTGGATGATTTAGATTCGAATTATGTTAAAAAGATAGAGATATACTTAAAAATACATGGGCAAATTCTATTAAAATGATCTTATTTATTAGAATTAAATGAAAATATGATACTCA
>NW_018217361.1:0-2107 GCF_001263595.1 Phalaenopsis equestris | reverse complement strand
GTAGAATGGGCTAGCTACAAAGATTTTCCCATTCTTCAAAATCAAACAATCCTAACCTCTCCAAGAAAGATTGGAAGTATCAAAGTCGTGGGAAAATTGGAATTCCGACCCGTTTAGGTATAGCTCTAAGGCTTATAAGGGGAGCTCTCAAATTTGCTAGGAAGGTGAAATAATAGAACAAAGGGCCAAAGCTAAGTTTTGATCCACAAGCATCCAAGTATTGTAGGATGGATTTGGATCTCACCGGTCTCACCTAGAATTTGAAGAGTAGATTTTAAACAAGAACCATAGAGGTATCCTTCAAATCCATTTGCCTTAAATAATTTGAGTATTTGAGGTCGCCTAAGAAGATGATTATTGATGGAAAGGAAAATGTTGATGACAGACTTCATTTTTGTCATCAAAAACTTGAGTTGAGAAGCAAACATTGCTCATCTGATATGTAGTAGTAGACCAAATTTCTGTTGTCGAATGAATGGAATTTGCCATAGTAGGAAGAGAACAAAAATCTTACTAAAAAACAAATTATGGAATTGCAAGGTATCAATGCTCTGATACCATAAAAGCTTGCAACACTATACAGAACAAAGGACGAAAAGAGATAGAACATTGAAAGCAAAATTATCTTTCCATTCTTTTAGAGAGTGAAAATCACTTACATATACAATATACAATCCAATATATACAGAGCAGGAGTATAGACCTATAGTACATAACCGAATGGGACCACATGCAGAAATCGATAGAAAGGCGTGGAATGATATTACCGTATTAGTGTAATGAGTTTAGCATTTCGAACAAATGTGAAAGCGGAGACGAAAAAATATTACATCAGGACTCTGAATGCATTCAGAGTCCAATGGTAGGGCGCCACATGTAAATTGGGCTCCATCGTTTTTAATACTGGCCAATGTCAGTGATTGAGGTGGGGCTCACTTAACACGTGGCGCCCCACCATTGAACTTCTAATACAAATTGGTTTAGGAGTCCTGATTTAATATTTTGGAGACCAAGTATAAAATTGTTATGCCCTCTTCTCTATACCAGTAATAGATATAGACTTATCATTTATGCAATTGCTTTATTAGAGCAATGACAATTATTTTGGTATTTTACATATATGAAACCAATGTTTTAGGAGTTCTTGGAGCCTAAGGATAGTTTTGACCCATAGATGAGGCTGACTAGTTAGGTTGAAGAAACCCTGGACTTCAGGAAAAGTGTGTCAAGAGTAACAGTTGTTTATCGGTCTAGAGACCTTTGGGTCAAGTTCTCTCTCATGATCCAAGTGGGTCAGTGCCGAACGACTGCTCTACCAATCATTCCTATTATTTGCATTTCTTCTTCATCGGGCATCAGATTCTCTCGAGATTCTTACTAGCATATATTTGGTATACAATTAACAACATTAAATGAGATTGTATAGTTGTTTATCATATTTTAAAATAAATAATTTGTTTTATGGATAATAATTTGCTTCTCATGATGATTATCAGCTTTCTTATACTCGGAGCATTAATGACCTATTTTCTTCGTTTCTGAGCCTACTAATAGAATGATTATGGGAGTTATTTCCTTCTTTTTGGAGTGAATTATGAGGAGCTTGCTTATAGAATTTGAAATGTTTTACCCTCTTACCTGTTTGTTTCAGTTGTTGGGGCCAAAAAGAAAAGAAGAAGAAGAAGAAGACAATAAAGAAGCTTGTGTGTTATATATCCTCTTCACAAGATTTTCATTACGTAAGAATTTGAAGGTGTTGGTTGAGAAATCAAAATATGGCAAGGAATTCTCTCCGGATGCAATTTAATTTGTTACGCCATTGATTAAGGCTTGTAGCATTTGAGCTCTTAAGGTTTTGTCAGCCTAACTGATTTTGACAGCAGATTTATTTGACTGTAATGTGGTTTGTTCTCATTTAGAATTTCATTATAGAGACATAACTGATGATAAAATGAAGGAGACATTTGAATAATACGGCTCACTGAGATTTTGTGGATTATTTTGCGTTGTAATATTCCGTTTGAAATGCTTTAAGATTGTCTTGTTTTCGTTGATCGATTCTGAAAATGTATTCTAAACATATGTATGTATATATGTATGTATGTAT
>NW_018217360.1:0-2107 GCF_001263595.1 Phalaenopsis equestris | reverse complement strand
ACATTGATAAGGTTGCGATCTGCTCAACCATTCTACATCCCAACCAAACCCTAACCTTACTTCCAGTGCGTGACCTTTTCTAGCTCCATCTTCTTCTGCCCGGTTGCTTCTTTACCTCTCTTTTCTATCATGGCCTTCTTGGTGGCACACGCTTCAAGCATTAACATCTTCGTTTACAACCATATACCCCGACGCCGCCACTACCTCTACCTCAGCCTGCATGATTTCAGCGAAGCCATACGCCGAAGCTGCCTTCCCCGTGGTTCTCTTGCCAGCGCGCTTAAGCCTCGCGAATTTCCAGTCCAGTCACGTGCCGCCGCCGACGACGGTGTTCCCGCCGAGGTTAACCCTGCTCCGTTTGTCACGTCCAAGATAGCTCCGTTCTATCTAACACATTTGTGTAGTTTTGTGTAACGGTAGGAGTGATGCATTACAAACTTGTGGGGTTTGCTTGGTCATTCCACCTAGCAGGGCTAGTAGTGATGTTCATTGAAATCGACACTTAAAATCTAAACATCTTATGAGAAATAAAATCCGATCCTGTTACTAAGGAGGTTAAAGGTAAGCAGGGGAGAAGAGAATTTTAAAATAGAATAGACAAGCTTAAACACGAATAATTCATAAAGATTGCACAAGAAACCTGTATTAACAAATGAGCAAATCTAAGGTGAAGCTTTTCACTAACCTTTAGCAAACACAGTAATACAAAAGCCAACAAAAGGTTCTAAGGGGCATTTAGAGAAGAAAAGGGGCAACAATGAAAATTAAGAGTTATCAAGTAACTAGAAAGTAGATACAATGACAAATGCTTTGTCTTTCTCTTCATCTTCCAATTATGGAAGCCCTCCAAGGATTGCAAACTGCCAAGTATGCACACTCTTATAGAATGAAGTTAGCCTTTTTAGCAAGAAAGCACACAAGACTGGTAGAAACGCTTAAGCAATCTTTTTTTATTATCAGGTCAACATTGAAGTTTGAGAAACCAACTATATTTTGGCAGGGGATGAGTCCAATGCCACCAAATAAATGATGAAGAAGTGGTGGGGGTGGGAAGGGTTGAACATTTAATGGTGGCTGAAGTCCAATAGTCAGTTACTAGAGAGGGCAATGCAAATGAAATGAAGGGAAATTTTAACATTTGCAAATTAATGAATTCAGGGAAGCAATTAAGGCAATAACATAAGAGATAGAAATGCGTGGTCAAAGGGAGTAGGGCCACTCCTACCTCAAATGTCATGTCATAAACCACTCATGACTTGATATGAATGAAAATGTTTGAAAATAACATTGTACTCTCTATATATAAAAGAAAATATGCACACATGGACTCTCAACACAAAGGATACTAGGTACATAAATTTACGATTTGACACAACGATGGTTTTGATGACTCTGATCATGATGCTTTACATAAACACTCAACTTTAATGAATTTTATCCTGAGAAATGAATGTCCTAATACTTTACAAGTAACCGAAAGCATATTTGTTGCAGCTTCTCTAGCACTAGCTAAGACTTTTAAGAGTTCAGAAGTCTCTTCATTAGACTAGGTTGCATTGGATTGCACCATTGGTAGTGGAGATAATCTAGTCATTCAAAATTTTATATAGAATTTGCAAACATTGGTGGCGAAGTATGGCAACAAATGTAGATGTGGTCGTCTATATCTAAAGAGATGAAGAATGTAGAGTTGAAACACATAGAGTTAAGAGAGGCAATGTGCCACCGGTGAGTATAACTATAGTGCCAAGTTAGCTGCATTAATTACTAAGAGATGCCAATATTTGAAGATAGGTTCTAGCTATAAGTTTTGTCACTTATTACCTATATAGCTTTATAAATTTGATAAGTTTTTGTTGATAGCTTTTTTAGAAATTCCCAATAGGATCTTTCTGATATAGTTATAACTAAAATTTTATTTCCCATAGTGAATTTGATGAGTCTCTTATTCTTATACAAATGAGATTTATATTTTTCGCATGTTATTTCTATTTTTTTAATTTTTTTTTCTTATGTGTCATATATGCTGTGAAATAAAAAGTTGTTAGCGCTATATGTTAAGCTAAATTTGCTAAATTTATGGTATTTTTTGTTTTCACTCTCACTA
>NW_018217359.1:0-2107 GCF_001263595.1 Phalaenopsis equestris | reverse complement strand
AAAAAAAAAAAAAATTTGGTGCGGATCCACATTATGTGTTTCGTCACAACTTTCGTATGTCGGGCTTTATGATTTCATTTCTGAACTTTTTTTTGGTGAACTAACATCAACACCTTTGATAAATTGTTGAAAAAATATATAGAATATTACTATATCATGCCTAACCTCCAATGGGAATTGTGTTGATCCCATTCGTTGAGAGAGGATGGATACTAACCTTTCCCTGTTAATCTGAATCAATTCATGAGACTCTTGAAAGCCCAAAAAAATCAAAATATATTGATTTTATCTATTAGATTTGGTCAAGAAGAGGAGTGATATTTTGCTAATAGCTCAAATAAACATGGATAAACATGCATTAATCTTAATCTTAATGCTTGAAAACAAATTTGTTAAGATCTAATGGTGATTAAGGATACATGAATCCAAATCTTGATAATTAAGATAGAAATTTCTGCTTTAGAAAAAAACACACTCAGTTAGTACTTTAACCTTAATTTCTAACTATAAAAACTACCCAACATAAGATTGTTGCACAAATTATCATATTATCCATTTCAACCACAACGAAACAAGCAACGCTACTTGCTCCCAAAAAATAAAAACTTCTATAATATCTCCGATATAATCAAATACTATCAGGATGGACGATCATACTGAACAATGAGGATCGAAAATCAAAAGATAGATAAATAAAAAACAATAACATCAGCCGAACAAAAATAGCTGCATCTTACACGCCACACACAATTTTTTCTCCCTCTTTAATACCTTTGGAGCAGTGATTCATATAACATTACCAACTAAACTTCCATTTGCCTTATAAGAACTTCATTCTTATAGGGCACAGTCAAATTCAAAACTACATTAGCATTGCTATTAAACAGAGCAAGTTGGAACTTCTTGGAGTTCAAAGCTCGCATACGAACAATCCATAATCTAACCTGAATACTGAATTCTCATACTATAAAATTACTGATTCCTGAACAACAATTATTTATATACATGTATATATAAAGATTAACAAGATCGTAGCGAATAATTCCAACTACTTAGCTGCAAGGCATCGCCAGCTTTCTCCTACTCAAACCCTCATCTCCTAAGAAACTAAAAATTCAAACCTGCAATCAATCCCAAGAAAAACGAAAATCAAACAATCCAATCTCCAAATCCTCGATTCCATCGATCAATGCGAAAGCAAGAACGATCAACATCTGTTGCTCAAATCTACCAATCAATCCAAATAAAAAACCTCTCGCCAACATTCAAATCAAGAAATCCATCTCAATCAACGCGAATTCAATCCGAATTCCAAAGATGAAAAAGAAAACGCACAAAAAACAACACAATATGATTCCGATCATCTCCTCCACTGCTGAAATTCGTGAAAACGAAAAAGAAGATTCGCACCTGAGACCAGAAGAAGGAGGTAGACGACGCTGCTCAAGCAGAGACGATCCAACACCTCCATTTGTCTCCACTCTTCTCTCCCTCCCCTCCCCCCTCTCTAAGCTCTTCTGAACTTTGGCCTCTTCTTCTCTGTATCTTCCGTGCGAATTTTATATATGACCCTCTCCCGCGTCGGGAGCCCCTCAAAGTTTCACCGACACGTGTACGCCGACCTGGTGCAAATTTCGTGTTACAGCCTGTCATTAACCGCCAGATAAGCTACCAGGGCGAATCCGTAATTTTGATTATTTTGTGGGGTTCGTTTTGGGGGACTTTTCCGATGGCTGACGCGGGAATACGTGCGGCCCATCTGGCGGCCGACTCGCCGGTGACGAGGCAGCGTCCTTCTTTCTATTTTTTTTGTAGCCGTCCCTGTTGCCTTTTCTGCTTGTTGGGCCCACCCATGATTATATTTTTACTAATTCACTTAAATTTTTTTTATTTGAAAGATTTACATTCATACACAGTCCCCTCAATTTTATATTTTTATTTATATGAAAATGCAATTTGGTCTTTTACTCACATTGAAGCATCAATTTTTTCCCTTTCAAAATATCACTTTTGATGTGCCATCAATAAATTTTCATCCCACATAAATGTAGAGGCAATATACGGGCAATCTTTTGAGCAAAAAATATTCAAATTTCAATTCAGAGTC
>NW_018217358.1:0-2106 GCF_001263595.1 Phalaenopsis equestris | reverse complement strand
ATGTATATATATTAAGTTAATCTTGAGTCAACTCGATCAGCTCAAAAATCAAATATATAATTCTAAGCAAAAGATATTTAGATTAGTGGTGGCATTCTCCGTCTATATTTCTCCACATTGCCTTCACTTCTTTCACGTTCCTCCTATACCCTTTAATCCTTCTTTTTTTCTTTTCCACCTCCTGTCCACTTTCTCTTTCTCCAACTTCACACTCTACCCTCCCTCCATTTTAAGCCTTCCCCTCCCCAACCTCTTTTCTCATCTCTCTCTCTCTATCTATCTCAATCGCCCTCTCTCTCTCCCTCTCTTTCTCTCCTCTTTCATACTTCTTCTTCTTCTATCTGTAAGTGTGTCTCAGCCTCTCGTAATTTATTTTCCTGCTAAAATAGATGAAAAAAATGATTTTTTTTTCTTTTTGTAGTTGAAAATTTCATTTTTGAAGAAAAGTTCTGATTTTTTTCTCACTATATAATTAAAAACGTCATTTTTAAGTTCCTTTAAAAAGGCTTGCAGAGTTTAAAACTCATTATGATTTAGAAAAAAAATCTAAAATAAAAAAGTATTTAAGAACATATTCTCAAACACCGAATTAACCAATCAAACAAACCTTCAAAAACTATCAATTTTTATTTTTGTATTCTCTTCTTCATTTAAATATTTTCAAAATATTTTTTTTTCTGATTAATTTTTGTAATGTGATGATAAAGGGGCTTTAATTTCTTCAGCCACAGACATGCAGTGTGAAGACCCCTTTGCTTTCATTGACGACTTACTTGACTTCCAAAATGAAGACGATTGGCTAGCAATGATGGATGGTTGCGACAATGGAGATCAGATAGCTCCTCTGCAAACTCCGGAAATCGCCGGAAGAGTTCATGACAGTCCAACCGCCGTCGCCGGCAGCCGGATTAGTTCGGAAGAGGATGCGCTGAGAAGCATGGTAAGTACTACTGTTGATTATTTGAAATTCCTCCTGTTCTGTTTCTATTCAAAAAAATACTCTTCCAAATATTCCAAAAGAATTTTCTTTAAAATTCACTGTGCTTCAAAAATCATGGCCATCATCATTTAATTTTTTTCTTAAACTTTATGATTGATGAAAATTTCATATGCTAAGATCTAATTTATTCAAATTTTTTGCAGCTGCAGCGCGATGATATTGAGATTATAAATCTGGATTGGCTTTCAAACTTCATTGAAGAGTCTGATCTCAACTTTCTCAATCCTATAGCATTCATATCACAGAGCCCAACCCCTATTCTTGAGAACAATAAAGCCTCCACTTCCTCAACCCCAGACCCGCCCACAAGCCGAACCCGAACCCAAACTAAAGGCCCGCGGGCTCAAGTCACCCGACCTATCTCCCCCTCCTCCCTAACCCTATGGGTATCCAAGCCCGAAATTATGGAAAAGACACAAAAAAGTAATGTGGTTGATCGCGATAGGCTGAAGAAGTGTTTGCATTGTGAGAGTCATAAAACACCGCAGTGGCGGGCCGGACCAATGGGGCCCAAGACATTATGTAATGCTTGTGGTGTTCGCTACATGTCAGGTCGGCTTTTCCCTGAGTATCGACCCGCTACAAGTCCAAAGTTTACTCCTTTTGTTCACTCGAATTCTCATAAGAAAGTGGTGGAGATGCGGCAGGAAAAGGCTAATCTAAGCTCACCCAATGGTGATGTGGCGAAATGTGAATTGCTTGATTACATAAGGAATAAGTAAATGTGGCAAATCAAAAGTCAGCTTCTTTTTATTATCATGATGGGTCTAAGATATATGTATAGTCCATCATACTAATCTTAAAGCAAATCCCACGACTTATAGATCCATCATGGCTAAAATTTGATATTATATGACATGGGAAGGGGAGAGCCAAAAAAGGAAGGAAGCAATAGATAATTGAAGTAGTTTATGAAGGATAATGATTTATAAAATGTGTAAAAAGCTTTATTTCGTTCTTGTTTGACAAGTTGATTGATTGATAATTTGTTTATTTAGAATTTTTTATATACCACAAAGATTATGTCTATACTTATTCAAAAGAGTTATAGGGACATTTACACGCATACCGCCTAATTCTTATGTATTTATATATCTAACACTTTT
>NW_018217357.1:0-2105 GCF_001263595.1 Phalaenopsis equestris | reverse complement strand
GTAAGCAAACCATAAAATGAAACTGAGTTCAGATCATAAGACAAATTCTCTATGAGGAATCAAGAATAACTCTTTACCTCATGCTACTCTTTATGCTCTAGCATGTCTAAAAAAAGCTTTAACCCTATTTTTACAAAAATTGCAGCATAACAAAATTTTCAAAAGTAAGATATCATGAAAAGCCATGAAAAAAAGAAAGTTAAAAAATACATCCTCTCAATGGTACCAAGCTTATAAAAAAAATGAAATTTTTTATGCAATCATGTGATGCATAAAGTTCCAAGAAAAGGGGAATATTTGTGATAATTTTTATAAACTCTACACTTGAGAGGAGGATTAAATATTAGGCTATAAGTTGTTATGGCCCTTCAAAATCAACAAGCAAATAATTTTCTCCCAAGACAAATGTTGGAAAACTTGGCACGTGATTATTTTTGAAAATAACCCAAATTATCCCTAAAAATCATAAATTATACACCCAAAAACAGCATCTGTGGGCCAGTACAACGTTAATGGCCATTCTTGAGCCTGACTAACCCATTTCCTTTTAGTAACCCAGCTGTTGGATTGAATTGCTAATCTGATTTGACGAATTGACTTGCAGAAGTGGCAAATGTCATATTCCAACTATCAAGTTGATCCATTGAGCTCATCTATCGAGCTCATTCAGCGAGCATCCTACATGGAGGTTCTAACATTCAATGAAACCAAAAAAGAACAACCAACAAACCATAAAAAATTAAGTACTTGTGAGACATCCAGCAAATAATAATTATAAAAGTGATCATCAATATATTTGGTTAATATTTTTATGTAGTTTGATGATTAGATCAAATGATTATAATATCCATGCAGTCTAAACAAGTCATAAAAGATAAACATTACTTTTCTTAATAGAAAATAGCCCCAATCGATTGTATTCACTGTAGATTTCTGTTAACACTTCTTCTAAGAAAATGATATGCTGACCAGCCGAAGAAAATGAGAGAAAGATACCAACACATGAAAACTTAAAAAACCTCATGTTTTATGTGCATGTGACCATGCTGCAATATTTATATTTATTTTTATTCTTATTCTTGCATTTATTCGTCTCTTTAAATGATAATGAAGGATATTCAATTTCATAGATTTTTCGAAAAAATATTAACAACTTAGGGGGTGTTTGGCTACAATCCGAATTTACGTTAAAAATGATTTAGTAAATCCAATAAATTCATATTTATATTGAAAGATGACAATGGAGATGACACACGTAGCGTGATAGAATAAATTCTTAAATCCACCTCGCAATCAGATTAAATAAATCCGGATTTACGTCCTAAAAGAAGTGGAACTTGAGAAGAATAGATGAGATGCGAAAATATTTGATTTAATAGAACGTTGGATTCAAATTTCATTTTTGTTGTTTGACTGAATTTACCTTAAATTTATGATTAAATCCTATTAAAACTATGCTATCAAACATCCCCTTATCTTAACGATAACTTCAACCCTCCTTTTAAGAAATAAATCAATGTATTATTATTATTATTATAAACTTGTGGGGTATAAGTTTCAATATTCATGATAGGCCGGCAGCAATTTGACACGGTATAGAGTAAAATATTTATTTCAAGACATGGTTTAGATTCTAGAAATATCCCAAGAAAGAGAAGACATCTCCTTCCAACTCGCCTATTCATCTGTTCGAAAACTATCTGTCTCTATTATTATAAGTATTAGATCACCACTTTAACTCGCAGGAGGAAGAAATCAGAACGCGAAGGTTTGAAGAAAATTTCGAGAAAAAAAAAACAGAGAATTTGAATTTCATGAATCCATCACAAGGTATTGAAACAATCGATTTGCTCCCATTCTTTCATTTTTTTCTCTAATTTTATGAATTGTGGCTTTGATTTTGATGTGTTCTTCCTTCCTTTTTCCATGATATTTAACATACAATTTGAATCTTAGTAATCCTTCAATCATGTACTAATTAATTTTTTTCGTTTAAAATTGTCAAAAAATTAATTTTTTCACTGGGCTTGGAAAAAGAAAGCTTAAATTTTGCAAATTTATATTTAAAACAACTCCTTTTTTGCCCACCCCCCCCACACCCCCCC
>NW_018217356.1:0-2103 GCF_001263595.1 Phalaenopsis equestris | reverse complement strand
TATATAGATGTTATATCTTTCCTTTCATGTTATTTTCCTTTTATTGTCTGTCCAATTCTAAGATTCATGTAAGGGTATCTATACCTCATTTTCATGACAATACAATAACTCCACTAAAATTCTTAAAACCAACATATATGAATTTAATTTTATAGAATTATATTTTATTTTATTTGACCAGCTTTTTTTAAGTTATTTCATTGTTGTACATCGAAAAAAAATTTATCAATATAAAGAGTTAAAAGGCAATATTTTAACTTAAGCAAGAACAAATAGTAAGAAGATTATTTTACTTTGTTCCCAACAATTTCTCCCTATTGGCCATACAAAAGGGTAAAGGATTTCCTGGTTTTCTTCTAAGTGGTGTGTCCGCCGCTTGGATTCAAACGAATTTGCATAAACTCTAAAGCCAATTTAACATTAATTTCATTATCTTGAGCTTAGCTGCTGAATTTCCATTGTGTTTTACTCTTGAACTTTGCTGTTTTTATTTAGCAAAGCCCTGTTCAACAAACCATTTATCAATTTAATAAGTGCTGTTAAAATCTATGTTTAGTTAGTGGAATAAAAAACTATGCCTAGGTTTAAGTTACTCACCAAGTTATTTGTTTGATATCGATCATGGGGCAACTTGCTATGTCAAATTTTTCAATACAAAATAGTCTTTCAGTAGAGCACAAACATCTTGATGCACATTATGCATATCCAGTAACATATAAAAGACAATAGAGTATGCACAAATAGGTGCAATGGGAAAACGTTACAAAAAATACCGTAGATTCTATATATTTCAAAGAATGTAAATTACTCTTTATGTAAATAAGAAATGTTTATTACCAGTGTCCGGTATTGAATATTAAGACATCATAGAACTGGGTTATATTCGCCCAATCATCAGCTGGAATATCGACGTCCACCTTGTAAAATCCCTTCAAACTATCTCTGCTCGGAAGATCCAACTGCTCCACAGGCTGCCACCTTTATATAATTAGTTATGAATAAGTAAAAGTAAATCAAAACTATTTAACAGATAAGTGCAAAAAAGATCTAGCAACAGTTTCGTATAAATGTTTTCTCATGTTTATAAAATGCATCATCTATACTATCTGCCTTAGTACACTAAACAATACTTAGCTCCACTGCAACTTACAGAATATGGCACAATAAAACAATATCTTCACACCCAGAATTACATAACTCATGCCCTTGCAATATGTACTGAAAAAAAAAGAGATTTTTTAATAAGTGTAAGGTTTGCAATTAGAGGAACCAACGTAATGCAACAAGATTGTTTATAAGTATATAGTTCATCATACAGAACTAGCCAGAATTTCACCCAAATTATCAATCACTTTCAAGCAAATGCTTACATGTACTTAGCAAGCAGCACAGCCCGGTGGTAAGCCAGAGTGAAATCAAACTTGGGGAAGTAGCCACCCCTCCACGCCCCTTTCCTCTTCCACTTCCGCGCACCTGGGTCAGCCGAACTCAGCACACAAAGGAACGCCACGATAAAATTCTCATTTAGTGAATCTCCAACGAACCCAATGCGCCGCCCCTTCATTGCATGAAGAAAGGCGGCAGGGTCGATCCGCGGCAGCGGCGACCCACCATAACCTTCAGGAATCCATACCCAAGAGTTGATCGCATCCATGTTCTCCCTCGCATTGCGAAAACAATTCCACGCGTTGCGATGAAATTTACAGGAAGCGTCGTACAGTGATCTGCTGTGATTTTTGCGTTGGGGATCGTGGGTCCAGAAACCGCGGGTGAGATCAGCTGCGCGGATACTGCAAAGAGTATTGGTGTGTCGGCGGAGTGGAGGCGAGACCTTAAAGGAGAAGGGAGAGGATAGAAGGGAGGATGATGAGAAGAGGAGGAGAACGGCTAGGGTTAGGAGAAGAACGATGGAGGAAAGTCGAGGGGAGAGCTTCGTAGGCGGGTAGATGGATTCGCGAGCCATTAAAGCGTCGCCGACCAACGGTAGTTGGTCGGAATGCTGATAAACAGGCAAACGTGGCGGGCAACGACAATAGACGACTGATAGCGATTTGGCAACGACAGATGTTGGCAGAAATCTCTAAGAGGCTGTCTGATAACTCA
>NW_018217355.1:0-2102 GCF_001263595.1 Phalaenopsis equestris | reverse complement strand
ATTTTAATTGAAAGTTATAAATATATAACAATGCCTAATAATTAGGCTACATATTAAAATCATTAGCATTAAAAATATAACATGTTCTACAAAGTTAAAAGTTCAATTACAGACTTAAATTTTATAAGAATTTTAACAAATAAAATTTCACAATATTTTGAAATTAATGATGTTAGATTCATATTCAACTCTCATAATTAAAAATAATAAATGAGTTTAAACTGCAGGTAACACTTAATTCGGTTTATTTACAAACTCAAAAGACTTTGATATTTGGTAAAAAAATGTCTTGCGCAATGTTGATTGCAAATCTGCCCGGTAGATTGTGCCCAAGAAATAACACGTTGGACCGAGGGAAGAAGATTGAGAGAAGGAGAGAGAGAGAGAAGAGGAAGACTCGCTTCCTCATGGGCGAATCAGGGTGTCCCCGGGTTCATTTTTTTATGACGTTGAATCCAAATTTATTTGGTAGACGTTGCTCAAGAAATGGAGCATTGTACTGAGGGAAGAAGATTGAAAGAGGGAGAGAAAGAGAGAGAAAGAGGAGAAGAGGAAGACTTGGCCCCTCCACAGCGACTCAAGGTGTCCCCGGGCTTATGGACCCATCTTGTTCCACACAAATTAGAGGTTACAAACTTGGGGACCAAAAAGCTCTTTTTAAATAAAAAGGCCCTCCTATTTATGGATGATAGGAGGGTCAAAGAATAATCCACTATATTATCCTTCCTTTAAAATGGATAGTACAAGGTCTTTTAGTATTTGGTATTGTTATGCCCCACTAAAAGTTCTTCGTCGGAGTGATCCATTAGGAGAAAAGTCCCACGTTTGAGTTCTCCGTTGGGGGAAAAGTCCCTCGTCTGAATTTTCTGTCGAGGGAAAAAATCCTTTATTGGAGAAAAAGTAGGCCGAGGGTAGCCAAATTGAGCGGAAGCAGACTTCAGATTACCTCGAGATTCGTGCAGAACATAAAAGAGTATACAAGTACGAAGGTATATTTTAAAATAAAATTTTGTAAAATATACAATAGAAAGCTCAAATTATTTTACATTTCGATAGAACGTTTTTATTATATAAATATTTTTTTCTTAAATTTCCTTTTCTATAATTTATTTTTGATTAAAATTTGTTGGTATAACCATCTAGTTCTTGATTTTATTATTGAATCGTGTTGTTGAATTTGAATCTGCCTAGGAGACACCCCTAAGGATTAGAGCACGAGAAGGAGAGGGAGAGAGGGGAATAGAGAAAGCAATAGCATAATATAGAATAGTAAAATAGTGTAACCTTTATTCACGAAATGAGCCCCTATTTATAAGAATAATGTGTGTATGGGGAGTGTATAATTACATTCCTTAACCCCTAGAATACATAGATAAAACGGGGTATATCAGTCAATACGCGGATTTAATGTCAAAAGCCTGAAATAGCAAATACGCCGATGGTGTCGAAAGCCAACTAAAAAGGTGGAATTGGAATGAATTTGGTGATGTCCATAACAGGGCAAGAGATGTAGAAGCTGAAGTGAGTAGACAAGAGCAAATTGGTGTTGTGAATGAGTACATTAATGAAGAGCTGATTTCTTCTCACAAGAAGCTTCTAACTGCCATCAAATGGGAAGAGGATTGAATAAAACAAAAAGCGGGGGAAGTGCATTTCAAAGAGTGGGATAGAAATTCCGAATATTTCTATGCTTGCATCAAGAATAAATGGAGGCTTAATACTACTTTAAGAATAAAATATGGGAGTGGCAACTGGATTACAACCCTGCTTGAGATTGGGAATAGTGCAGTGCAATACTTTAAAAATCTATTTTGTAGGGTGGAGACTAACTTACTATATGTAATGTGTAAAGAGATTTCATAGGTAATTTAGAGCTTGTTGAAATTCTATGTGTAGAGGAAATATGGGGAGCATTGGACACTATAGATGCAAATAGAGTTGCGGGCTCGGATGGATTCACTGCTTATTTTTGTAGTAATTGTTCGAATGTTGTTAAAATGGAGGTAATCATTGTAATTCAAAGATTCTTTAAAGGGGAAAACCCGTGCAAATACTTCTCATCTTTGACTATCATCCTCATTCCAAAGGACAATATTAGAACC
>NW_018217354.1:0-2100 GCF_001263595.1 Phalaenopsis equestris | reverse complement strand
AGCCCATTGAAGGAGAACAAAGAAAAGAAACACATCATCCAATCATTCATTTTATTCTCCGAGCCCAGCAAACGGTGCTTCCTCAGCGAGGTGAACTATGCGTAGCCCTCTGAACCAACCCAAGTTGATAACATGTAAGTAAAAAGTTCCATCAACAATAGGATTTTTGTTCGGTTGCAGAAGATGACATGTAATAATGATAGCGATGGAGTTGGGCAAATTCTAAGCAGGGATGACCCCGTAATGGTTGAAGATAGCCCACCACTCTTTGCAGAAAGGTAGTCTTAAGCCGAATCTAAACTAATCTCCATAAAAATAAGGTCATCTCCAAACTCGATCTTGCTCGATCCTTCCTTCCTATGGTTCTGAGCTTTATGCCAGAATCAAAGACAAATGTCTACTGTAGTCGGGCTACCTCCCCCTATGTCATCATTAACCAATCCGTTGCAAAGACTCACCTGAAGAGTTGTGGAATACTTTGGAGCCATCCAAACAAAGCATAGATAGTAAAAGAGCAGAAAACCGAGAGAGCAAAGGGAAGTAAGGATAAAAAGACAGTAAAAGTGTAGCATCAATCCAACCAAAAACCATTATATATAGGGTAAACGAAGAAGTAGAACCATCACAAATGGGTAAAAATAAAACTGTATTGTAATTTCAAAAATGAACTGAAATAAATATCACATCAACATAGGATTCAAAAAGGAAAAATAAATTTTATTCTGAAGCTAGACATTACAAAGTACACTCATAAATTAAATTGGGAGAAGACTTTTACAAGATGATGCTCAAATTCAAATAATATTTAGCCCTTAGTTGCATTTATCCAAAACAACAGAGAACCAAATTGTAGTCATGGATGCGGTTAACTATAATGCATAGACAAACAAAGCCCTGTAGTTCAATAAAAAATAAGCATTAACAAGCAACTAGAACGAAGCTGATGAATGAATAATCCGACGACTTAAAACTCTTATGATACATTCCTTCTAATAATTTTTCCACCATCAATACCAATCAAGCTTAGTAAATTCTCAGCCGAACCCTTAAATTTCTGAAATCCTTAATTCAATCGCAATTAAATGTTGAGCATAGTTGGATTTGACAAAAAAATCTTCATTGAATCATTCAATATATACATATATCGAGACATTATCACAATTAAGAAATATGTTTCCTTTAATCTTTTCACCAGAAATAAAAATATGGTCACACAATGCCAATAGACAAACTGGAAGGCATCATTATCGGCGAAGAAGGCGATAATTATGAAAAGCTAAGGAAGCAAGAACGCAAACGGCCGCTGCGATCTCGTCGGGGGACAAAACGAAGAGAGGGGCCGACGAGCGTACCTTGTCGCGCATCCGTCGAGCGAGGAGAAAACCAGAGGCGAGAAAAAGGATGGCAAACATCTTGCTCGCCGACGGGACGGGGCCGTCCTTGCGCCGGGGGAGTTGATCGCAGCAGTCGTCGGTTTCCATCTTTGTTGTGTTTCGCTTTGGAATTCGAGGGAGATATCGCTGCCGGCGTCTTGTCGTATCGGATGCCTGCGGGAATTCCGAAATTAGGGTTTGGAAAGAGAGATGGGGAAGTGTATTGTTGCTCCTCGGATGTATGAGAAAATTCCCAAATGGCGGAGAGCGGAGTCATGCCATTATAAATTAGATGGATCTCATCTCAGTTTTAACCACCATCTCCCTCCTTAAATTTAATTCAAGTTTATTTCGATTCAAAAAATTAAATCAATTTTATTATTTTATTATATAAGTTTGTGGTTTTATCTATGATCATGCAAGGTACAGATCAGAGCGGCGCTCAATCTCGCTCTGACTACTCCGACGGAGGAATATCTGTAACAACAACCAGGTTAAATATGAAGTTTTAATTACTGGGTTTTGTTTTGCTTATGAAATAACTCACAATAAGTGTTGAATAAAGAAAAGGGGCAGAGGACTACGAAGTTTTAATTGCCCCAGAGGACTACGAAGTAGCAAAACTTGTATCTGAGTGGATCCTCTTGGGGAAGGAATGCCTCAAAAACTCCTTCGACGGGCCATTGAAGAATTTGAAGCAATGGATCTAAAGATTGAAGGGCCAATT
>NW_018217353.1:0-2100 GCF_001263595.1 Phalaenopsis equestris | reverse complement strand
AAAAAAAAAAAACAATTCAAGGTGAAAAAAAGTCAAATAGATATGTATAATATATTAGTTAATTTTTAGAGAAACGCTCATAAAGTTTGCTAGCAACAATGTTGATAAAGTTAAATATTCTTGAGATTTGAAGCCATATATCAATAAGCACTTGCATTTTGGATTTTAGATCAAAATACCATTGATAAAATTAATCATAGCTTATTGAAAATATAATAATAAAAAAGCACGCTAGATTGATCATATCACTTAAAATGCAGTTTCTTGTGTTACTTTTGTCGTATTGTGCCTCTCATAATCTCCCATTGCGTGTGAGCACATTTTGTTTTACAAACCTTAAATCTAAAGTATAATCAATGTTTACATTTTGTTCAAGTCATTTTCAAACTATGATCAAATCATGTTCGAGTCTTTTCTGATCCATATCCAAACCATATTCACACATTTTCAATTTTAATATAGTTCTAAGAAGATTCGATTAAATTTTGAATAAAACTAAAATATGGTCGGAACATAGACCCAATGTGTGCTAGAATATGGTTTGAACTAATGCCTTCAGCATCAAACTATAAAAAGATATGTGGTTCATAAAAGAGGGGTATTTTAGCTCGAATCAAACTTTCAAATAAATTCCCTAAAATAAAAAAACTCGCATATTTCTATTTCCTCCGATTATGAGGCATATAAAGTCAAATGTCCCAATTTTTTCAATTTTTATTCAGTATAAATAGGATATTATAAACTTGTTCGAATTCAGGCACATCTCAAAGTACAGTATACAAAAGAGTGATGATCCTTTCTTAGTAAATGGAATCAGCAATGAAGGCAAACCTAAATTACATTAACTCAGTCTCAAGTTTTCAGGGGAACAGAATGAACATGAATATGACAATATGTTATATCTTCTTAAATCAGCTATAAATCAGATTCCGCCAAACAAAACAACCCCAACCATCGAATTAAAAGCTAAGAAAATAAAACTGACCTGGCTGCACTTACAAGGAATATTGTCCCGGCTGCATTCATGATCCTCGTACAAGCAGGCCTCATCTGGCGAATTATGATACATGCAAGACTCTATCTGCTTTGTCAATGCCGTTTCCACCAAATGCTCTAGCCTCCCACAGGGAATCCGAACCCAAGGAGGCAGCACCTCCGCCAGATCCAGTAGCAACCCAATTCTCCTCCGAACCATGTTCTCCGCAGTCACCACGCCTTCCAGCGAAACCATTGCACGCACCAGCCCATGGACCCTCCTTCTCCCCAACTCCAACGGAGAGATACGCTTCCGTAGAACATCAATAGCCGGCAACAAACCGTCGCCGGAGCCGAGGAGCTCCAGGAAGTGCTCGCGCCAAACAAGAAAAGCTGCGTCGGATCGGATCCTGCCATCAAGATCGCTGATAGAGTTGATATCAAAAATGCAGTCGTTCCATCTTCCAGAAAGGACGTGGAAAGAAATAGCGGTGTACTCCGGACAGTCAAGAGGAATCCCAGACTCGCGCTCTAGCGATGAGGCGGCCCTGCGGCAGCCGAGGGAGTGAAGAGAGGAGATGATGAGTCTTACAAACTCGGAATGGTTGATGAGGAGCTTGCGACCTAGGGTTTTGCATGGATCGACTTTGGGAGTCGGAGTCTTATTCGGATTCGATTCAGAGGCCATTTGTTCATGTAAATTGCCAGATTCTTAGGGAAGAAGTTTAGGAATCCTCGACCTTAGAAGGTCGCTTATGGCTGTTCGGCCCTGTAAAAGAGAGCTCTGCTTCGACCAGAAGGAACGAGCGGCGAAAAAAATGGAGCAACTATGTCTCTCGTGGTAACGGATATGGTTAACAAACTGTTATTGCCATTTTCAGTATGGACAAATAAATTTTGGAGGCTTACCTAAGCGGGTGTTTTGTAGTACAATTAAAGTAGTATTTTGGATTGGGTTTAGGCTAAATCGGGTCAAACAACTCTCCATTGGATCAAAGTTTTAAGTCTCTTTTACTCGTGTTTCGTCTCTTTTATCTTTATAATGTAAAATTGGATTTAATAAATCTGATTGTTTCGTTATTGCTTGAACTATATCTCTATCGTGAGCTCCATCTCCATCCTAAG
>NW_018217352.1:0-2100 GCF_001263595.1 Phalaenopsis equestris | reverse complement strand
ATATATATATATATATATATATATATATATTCAGTATGGGGACATTTCAACACCATTTAAACTTGGCTCAAGAAATTTGTTTGCATGTTTACCCGAATATTTTTCCTGCCGGTTTGGGTTAGAAATCTTAACCCATTTAATTTTTGGGCATAAGTTTGGGTTGACTTGTCAACCCAAAATTAACTTAAAACTTGCCTGGCAACAAAAAACTAACTCAAAATTGTCCAACCAACATGAAATTGACTTGAGATTGACTAAAATTGACTCACGTTTGATCCAAATTTGACACGAATATTCATTATGTCTTATGTTTATTGTGTTATAAATGTCTGATTTGAGTTGACAAGTTAAAGACGGGTCGGATTTGGGTTGGACTTTCTGACCCATTTAATAGTCGGTATAGCTCGGCTCAAGTAGCTTCGGGCCAAGTCAAATTCAGATCAGAAATGAGCCCAATCCACAAACCGATATGCATCCTACCTTCACCCCCGAAAAATAATAATAATAAATGAGTTTTTCTTGTTTTTTTTACAAAATCTCAAATGCATAATTCAACACCTGTAGCACATCTCTTAAAATATTTTGGCATATGTACGATACTATATTTAAAGAGGTTCATGTGCAAAAAACCTATGCTCGATAAGTTAAAAAAGAACATTGGCATCATGCTGATATATTCTAGCATTTGAATCATGGGAAATTTACATACATTCCATCACATAAACTTCAGTCTTTGTTTTTATACTACCCAAATCTTTTATATCACATCAAATACTATTATTTTAACATTTAAATAGTGAAATATAACTTTTATGCATAAGATGTGAAGTTTAGGCGTTAGATTTGTAAATACCTTAGAATTAAGTGGTATGTTTGCCTATGTTCCTTATATCATGTTAGTCACATGATATCACTTTTCATTTGATTCCATTCTACTGTTGTACCAAAGAATAATATAAGAAAAAAAAATCTAAAATAAAAAGATAGAAGGGAAATGTTTAACATTACCACCACGCTCAACATGCTGACATGATTAAGATAGAGGCTTAATACAAAGCATAGAAGATGAAGATGACAATGATGATGATAAACTCTTAATATGAAGGCTTTGCTAAGGCACCTAAAAGGATTATACTTAATCTCACATCATTTGCCTCTGAAATATATTCATGTAAACATAAAAATCAATGATCTTAACTCACAAGTTTAAAAGTTCTAAGGTAAAAATAAATTCGATTAGTAATATATCTATCTGGTTTTAATCCCTTTCTAAACCACACTAATTTGGCCAGATAAATATCTTTAATTTCATTTTCATTTTCCAGTCTTAGTTCTATTATACGCAATATATCCTAATGCACTTTTTATCGACACCTGATGTTACATGTCGCTCAATCCAATTAAACTATTCGTTGATACAATCAATTTCATAAAAATAAATACAACTAAATTATTAGATAATACCACTAAAGTATTAGATTCAGCTATATTGAGGGATAACATACATATAATGCATAAAATTAATGGCACATTTAAAAAAAATCTAATTTTGGTTGAATGAAAATCAAGAATATCCGGTCTACCTAGAAAAATAAATAGTTATTTTAAATTTGATTCAATTAACGTCTTTAATAAAAAACTGACCTTATAGTTAATTCTTTTTAAGATATGTGAATATGATTTGAGCCCTCTAAGAATTTCAATCCAATAGCTATTAAGAAAATTATTGCCGACATTTCAAATTTGTCGACAAACTAAAAATAAGTGTCAATTTAGCTGGAAACTTTAGTAGCGCCTTTCATAATTCCTTGTTTATATAGCCTGAAAATGAAAATGACTGTATGTGTCGTAGGACAAACCTCAATCTCTGTAGTTAGGGTGCCTGTCCAGATTTGGGGATTAAAGTTAGGTGCACCAAAGACCGCAATCATGTTTTGATCCCTATTCAGCAAAAATAAGCTAATTTGGGAGACATGTAGCATTAATATCAGATGGGCCTAAGGAAATGACACAACACCTAACATATACTTGGGCTGGACCCACCATTAAAAGCGTTCGTGGTCCATCAGCACTATTGCAGAGTAACTTGCCAACAATTTT
>NW_018217351.1:0-2098 GCF_001263595.1 Phalaenopsis equestris | reverse complement strand
AGCCTCAGCGCCTTGACTCCAGCTCCAGCGCCTAGGCACCAGACCGATTTATGCTCCACTTTTTCTCGAGATTCTCACCGAAAACATCTCCTATGCAATTGAAAAATGCAGATTTACTAAGATTTGGAGAAGATATGCATTGGGGGAGATAAAACTGATGAGGTGGCCATTTTTTGCCACTTGGAAGCTATTGGAAGCATGAGGCCCACACAAATATTTGGCAAAAAGAGGGGGAAATTTGAGAAAGCCTGGCTAGCTTTTTTTAAAGCCATTTTGGTCTTCTTTTTTTTGGGCTTAGAGAGAGAGAGGAGAGAAGGGCCGGCTCTTGAAAATCATTAGAGAGTTTGTCCTCTTCATCTTCTGCCTTGGAGAGGGCTTGAGTTGGAAAGCTTCTTCTTTTAGTTTTTGGAGATCGAGAAAGTTGACCATCTTCTTCTTCATTGGAGCTTGAAGAATCAGTTGGTGGTTTGAGTTGGGGAGATAAAACTGATGATTTGTGGAGATAATTCACTTAAAAAGGTTTGGCTCTTGCAAGGAGGATATCTTTGGAAGGTGGCAAAAAAGTTTTGGGTGATCACTCGAGCCAAGTGATGGCTCTACAATTACATCTCACTTCCAGTTGAGTTCGGAATAGTGTCTAAATGATGATCAACAGAGAAAAGATATGTGATTAATTCCACATACTAGTGCAATGAGCAGTTTGATATATGCTATGGTTTATACTAAATTAGACATTATACAAGCGGTTGGTGTTGTGAGCAAGTTTAAGCATGATCTAGGACAAAGTTATCCGCAACTTTGATGGGTATTATGAGGTACCTAAAAAATATAATTGATGTCAATTTGGTGTTTGAGAGGTAGTTATCTATTGTTGATTTGTGTGTAGGCTATACTATCTTCATTCAAATTATGTAGGTGATATGGATAGAAGTTCATCTACGACTAACTTTTTATTCACATTGGCAGGAGATTCACTTAGTTGGAGAACAGTTCTTCAAGCTACTATTATTTTATCTACTACGAAGACTAAGTGCATGACCATAACGGAGGCAATTAAGAAAGCAATGTGAATGCAGGGCCTAGTGGATTACTTGAGAGTTGATCATAAGTCTCTGACAGTGTTCTGTGATAGTTAGTGTGTGACATTCTTGACCACAAATCGAGTTCATCATGCATGTACCATGCACAATGATGTGGGGTACTACTTGTTCGAGTCTTGATTGATGATTGCCATGTTCTGTTTAAAAAGATAGATATGAATGAAAATCTAACAAACATTCTCATAAAGGCATTATCATTCCAGAAGTTCACAAAATTTTGGAGTTTGATGAACATCTGAGCTCATGATTGATTGCCCATTCAAGCATTTTGATTAACTACATAGGGTTTGATCTCTTCGAGAGGGGTGGGCTATATAGACAACCATCTGGGCGCTGTTGTTTTGGTATTAGAGCACATTTGGTCATCACCCATTTATTTGAAAATGAGAGATGGCGTGAAGATTTTTGTATTAGAGGCTTTATTTGTATAAGGGGTCATAATCCTCTCTTATTTATAGATAAATTATGACTCTTATTTATAGAAGGGGTTATGACTGATTTTTGTGTGCGTGGAGTTGTCACTTTTTTATTTATTCCCACCTGTTGATTGTGGAGTTACCCCTCCCTGTCGAATTTGTACCGAACCACACAAATCACCCCGTATTTAATTATTTATTTGTTATGTGATTTTATTTTGAAGATTATTTTCTTACAAAAAAAAAAACACCCTTAATTTCTCTTAGCATTGAATGGAAATTAAATTGCTGACACGTTTTAATATAAACGACAGAATAAATCCCCCGATCCTCCATCATGAGATGTACTTCGAATGAAAAAAAATTGCACATGTTTATGCATCACCAATGCCGCGAATAGAATATATTATGTTCGTTGATGCACGTTTCATTAATTGGTGTATGGTTTAAATGTTAGTCGCATACGGACGAATTACATTGTCAGTATCTGATTAATAATCATAAAATTAATTTGTTTTCATGAAATTTGGCGCGTCGCCAATAACTTTTATCAATTAAAATGTCTCAAAATAATTTTTTAAA
>NW_018217350.1:0-2097 GCF_001263595.1 Phalaenopsis equestris | reverse complement strand
TATATTTAAAAAATATAATTTTTATAAATATCCTAAGCCACACACATTACAGGATTCCATTTCTCTTGCTTTTCATCTTCTCCAACCCGTGAACACCTAGAGAGGTAAATGGAGAGAAGAAGAAGATTTATAGAGAGAAATTCCATTTGAACGTATATGAACAAATAGAGGGTTTGTGTTCCTACATATTTTTCAATCTGTGCATTTGAACGTATATGAGCAAATAGAGGTATAAGTGAACCTGAGATTATGGCAGGCATAAGAGAAATATGAATAATTGGAGGTATATGTGAAAATGATGATTTAAGAGGAGAAGGAAAAAATTTTAAAATAATTTAAAGAAATAAATAACTTTATTTATTTTATTTTATTTTTGATCTCATGTTGGTTATACTGTTACTCGATATATATTTACCGTGGTTTTATATTCTTGTATCGACATTGTGATAGATACTACATATTGTATTTTGCCATATTCGATTTATTTACGTAGGATAAATATCTTTTTTTTTTTTGTTTTGAAAATTTCAATAGGTTTTGAGGAGCTTAATTAGCTTTGATTGCTCGCCTTTCTTTTATCGCATTGTTATTTTACATATGGGTATGACTCAGATTGAGTAGAGTCTTTTTAATTGAGGAACTATGCGACCAGCCTTGATATGACAAGTTGGATTGGGTTGAGTGGGGATACTGACAATCATAATATAGCTAAAATTTGTGACGAGCAATAATTAAAATAGTAGTTGATAAAATAATATAAAACACACTTTCTGTTCTAGCGTTTATGATGCTCACTTGCGACACTGCGACACTATCACACTTTGAGGCTCTATGGTACAAAATATAAAATTAAAAAAAATTGAAAATATAGGTTCACAATATGATACAATCAATAGAAATATACGATAAGCAAACAACACAATTATGCACCACAAAATTTAACTAAAACTTAAACCTTAAGATCAATATTGCCGTAAAATAAGAAATTACTTGTTTCATCGCAATGGTGCCAAAACTTTAATCATTTAGGCAAATAACACATGTTTAATTAAAATGGTTCAAATCTAAACACAAGCACAAGGAATAAAAGAAACACCTTGAATACACTTCTCCTAAATTCTTCTTGCTCATTTATAAAGATCCAGCCAAATGATCTCCTACAACATTTTCCTTGCACACTTTTCCCTCCTTGCTTACACTCACATTTAAAAGATCTACAACCCTTCTAAACATTGCATTATATAGGAACTTCCCCTTAATTTACCCTCAAAACTATCAAGGTAGGAAGCAAATGGTCTCTTGTCAGTTCATGGCACCTCGGTGCCGTGATGTAGTGCCACAAGGCTCTAATGAGTGCTGGCACACTACTTTATTGCATTGGGGTGTTGAGCTCTCGAGCTTTGGGATGCTAGTTCTTGCATTATGGCATCTTGAACATCAATATAGTATTGGTTGTCGGCTCAAAGGCACCATGGTCTTCGGGGCGTTGCATCATTGACGTTGAGGAGCTAGCATCGGGACGCCATCAGAGAGGTGCCAGGGCAACATAGATTATGTTCCTTACTCCTTAGAATTGTATTGTCCTCTTACATAAAATGATAACAAAAGTAAAATATAAAATGGAACAAAAATATGTCAAAAATACACTCGATTATAGATATTTTCAAACACATGTAATTATTACACATTGAAAATAGCCTTATATAAATATGAAGTAATACGAAATCAAAACCTCGAAACATTTCATAAATGTTTCTAAAGAATCATCCCAAGATTGTTAATGATTCAACCACAAGTTAATTCAATCTCACCATAACATTTGTTTGAAATCATTCAATCTAAACTCGAGCCATGTTAGAGTTAATTTTATGTTTACTTCTTGATAAGGTCTTGATTGTGCTAGACATGCCTTGCTACTTCTGTCTCAGTAAAAACTAATCGAATGTCAATCAATTTTTTACTAATAATTTCTTAATCTTATTCACACATTTTGATTGAATTTTGTACTAGCTTGATCTTATTCAAATTTGTCTCCAAAATTTCATTTTAATTCAAGTAAAAACTAAATCTAATACATTAACATTATTTTGTTTTTTT
>NW_018217349.1:0-2097 GCF_001263595.1 Phalaenopsis equestris | reverse complement strand
ATAAATATAATATATATATATATATATATATTTATAAAAGATATGTACCATAGTCATTTTATGTTTCCAAATTGCACACTTGCGCATTAATAAATACAAAAATTTCAATTAACTTTTCTTATTTCATTTTCAAAAAAATATTAATTTAATTTGTTCTTTAATTATTTTCCTATTTTTAAATAAATTTAATAGAAAATAGATGCCTATATTTATGTATCATAAATCTTGATTTTCGAACCTAAGACTTTCAGTACTTAATTAAACCTTAAATCATAGTATTTAATGCAACATTTTTTTAAATGATTCTACGCGCATTCGGTGATGTTCATGCGCTAACATCACTGCGTGAATTGCTCCACGTGCCGTACGTAAATATGAAATAATCCAAGGGTATTATTGGAAATTCGTGGCCCGATTCGGGATAAGCATAGAATAGCCCAACCAGCTGGAATGACATAAATTCGCCGATGACAGCTGGCGCTCATGAGCTCGCCAACTGGCTGACGGATCTGTTCACGACCCGAGAAGATGCCGATGTGATGCTCCGTGGATAAGCGACCTACGATAAGCTATCGAGGGAAACAGTGGCGTAGTGACCGTAGTATCATGCCGTGGATCGTGGCCGCGATGGGTAAGGGATAATTCTTGCTTGTCCGCGGTACAGTAGAAAGTGTCGATCACACAGTTGTCCGAGGCTGATTGGATGGAATTCTGGCGGTGGTGGCCGGCGGCGGCGGCGATGATTGGCCGCGTGAGTGACGGTCAGTTTGCATACTTTGTGGTCGTGGTGGGGCCGTCTGGATAAGGAGTGTGGATTGTTGGTAATGTGCAAAAATGAATTTGCCGTTTTGGTCATTTTTTTTAAATTGATGGATTGATGTGATAATGAAATTTTTTATTTAAGGGGGAAAAAAAATCATCTCCTACTTGTTTGTTATATCTTAGTTAATTCTTCTACAACATGTTTTATGTGTTTTGTGATTTTCTTCTATTGCATTGAATCATATATTTTGGCTTCTACTAGATATATGAAGGATTGAGATTATATATTTGTTGGATCACGGATTGTCTTTTATGAACACATCTCGAGAGTTAGAGCTGAGTGAAGGAAATAATAACGTGAACCAAGAGTTACTGTAGATAGAATCGGGGGAGTCTTAATGGTCTGTCTCTCATTGGTCGCCATTTTGTCTCTTGTTTATGAGAATATATTTTGTGCAGTTATAGAAAACGGAGAACAATTATGAAAATCGTTCTTAATATAATGAATGCTCTAATAAATTGTATGAATTTTATTCTATATTGATATTACAATTTGAATTTTGATATGACCATAATTGGTGGGTCAATCTCGAGTGAGGTGATCGACTGGGTGGTGACCATGCTTTGTGTTTGGTCGACCGAGACGTTTGTTGGAATGACGATCTCGTCAGTCGTGACAAAAACATGTTAATTGTTCAATCACGATTAGGGAGTTTTTGCCTTCACTTCGACCGGTCGGTCGATCGACTGATGAGTCGATTTATTTTATCTAATGAACTGTGGCTCATTTGTCACTTTGACTCAAGTCTTATGGGACCCACATCTCATCCACCTGGCTGATTTGTTGTCTCAGCTGGACACCCATATTATTAAGGATATACTAATCTTGTCGTTGTATGTGTGAGGTATCCGAAGAAACTTGCTCCTATGATGAATTACGCCTCACTTTAAACAGATCTTGTCACTATCGGGCAACAGACCCTCACCAGAGCTTTGAATTGTCCTCGGTTTAGAGATGTAACTTCATCTGTTTGGTGGTGACTTATTGGTCGATTGTTTATCCTTGGGGGAGGCTTTTTCTTTTTGGTCATTTGTTCTCTTTAAGATTTGTGCCGCTAGCTCTAGTGTATACATATTAGTTCCTCAAATTTTATTGCTTCTTAGTGGCCAAAGCTACAATAAAGGCAAGGAAATTTTTATCTTAATCGTGTCATACAAATCAAGAAAATGTAATGATTAGTTCTTTTTTTATTTTTGTGCCCGAAGTGTCTTATAAATAGGGTCAGAAGTTGGGTTGCTCGTCTTTTGCCAAAGTTTCTCGGGTTGCTGAGAAGG
>NW_018217348.1:0-2096 GCF_001263595.1 Phalaenopsis equestris | reverse complement strand
TTCTACTTATCATCTTTATTACTTGAGTGTGTGATGGATTCTCATGTTATGTTAAGATAATAATTCATTACTGTCACCATAAATTCTCCAGCACACATCAACCCTCTCGCATGATCATAATATAGAAGATGCACTCACACGGCTCACACTAAACACAAACACACCTACACACCCCAATATCTCACTTTGCTCTCACACAACGTTTAATGAAGACATTAGACTAGAGCATGTTCTCATTTGAACACATGCTATTCATCACCAAAACCTGTCAAAATCATGTCTATCATCAAAGGTTGGTTTTAGGCGTCTGAGCACTAGGCTAGGGCATTGGGTTTTCATGCTTTCAATCTCACATGCATATGAATTTCCACTTCATGTGTCTAGGTGCCAGATTGAGGCATTGGGTTTCTAGGCTGATGTGCCTAGGCTTCATTTGTGAGCGATGCTTTTCCACCTGCTTTGTCTTTTTACACACAATGGATATGGCTAATTCAAGCGCTTGGGCATAGGACCAGGCATTAGATTTCCACCTATTCTATTCTTCTGGTCGAATGAGGTGCTAGTCGGGTGCACAAACACTTGAACTGAGCACTGAGGCGCTTGGCAGAGATTTAGCATGTAATTTGCTTCTTATGCTCCTCTTAACTGGTTTTCAACCTATATCTTGTATATATGAACAAATATACGCTGAAAAAGTATAAAAATGACACAAATAATTGAGAAAATATAGGAATTATCATCTCACATTTCTACACATCAATAATTTAAAGGAGAACATACAACTATATAAATAGTCAAACTTGAATGATATGTTGAACTGAAGGAAGAAAGCATTATGTTAGAAACCAGAAAGAAATTGATTTGAAACAAATACATTGTCAATGGCATGAAAAAATTTAATTGGTTCATGCTCATGATTGACTTAAGCACATGATGCTCATTGCTATTATGTAAAATATTATACCATTTTATTATTGCATGTATATGATATGTCAATAACAAATATGACCAAGTTAAGGAACACACTCCAAATAAGACATTTCTGAACGTTAGTTTTATGGCCAAGGTGGGATTTTCAAAACCGTTTACATAAACAAATTTACTTACGTATAATTATATTATCTTCACAATTCATGATTTTAAATATATGAACTTATGGCAGTGGGTAATTCAACATAACCATGTGCAAGTCAAAAAGAGTTTTGTAACTATATTTTTCGAATATACCAATTGCGTGCTAGAAAATTTGTGGTAATAGATTGATATTTTAATGTTATAGGATTGCACGAAGATCCAACATATTTGCAGATAAGAGAAAATTTGTGGGAAGTGATAGTACAATTTTTTACATGGAAAAACTCAGGATATGGAAAAATCATGGGGTCTGGCTCTCCATTATGTAATCAAGAGCACAAAGATTCATTCTTCACTTGGATTAGGGAATGAGATATTACAAGATACTATTGAAATGTTAACGAATTTGAAATAACCAAACATATATAACTTTTAAGCATACTTGGGAATAAAATTGTTGTAGCCTGGCAATAATAGTTATAGTGGGGTTATGGTAGTATTGGTTGGCTATAGAAGCCATAGTTGATGCTTATGACAGTCATAGTAGAGCTACCAATATCATAGTTGGTGGCTATAACATCCATAATTGGTTGCATAAGTCATAGTTGTTGTAGACTATAATAGTGGAAATATGAAAAATATTAGTTGGTGGCAGTCAACAACGATTGGTGGTCGACGATGACCTCTGGTGGTCGATGATGATCTTTTGTGGTCAACGGCGAACTCAAGTGATCTGCCACAATTTTCGATGACTAGCAATAATTGACAGAACTTTAAGAGTTAAGATTTAGTAGTCAGATCACTCTTTTTTTCTCCTTTCCCTTTCAAGTAAAGAATGCAGGTTTTTTTGTATTTTTTGAGAGAGTCAATTTGATAAATTCAACCATTTCCAAAACACTCCATCGGTTAGTCCACAAAAATTGCTTCACTTGATCACATATAGTTTTTTCAATAGTTATATGTCTTAATGATATGTTATTTTGACCATCAATTAATGAACTAAAGTAAAATGACACTTTTGT
>NW_018217347.1:0-2096 GCF_001263595.1 Phalaenopsis equestris | reverse complement strand
TTAGATTTTTTGTTAAAGTTTCAGTTTAAGAATATGAGCGGAACAAGAGCCAAGCTATTTCTTCTATCTTTACAATTTAAAGTTTGGAACTGAAATGAAGTTGTTCTAGTGACAAATCTCAAGCCTATCGAGGAAACTTGGTTCTTTTCTAGTTGGTTTTTGGATCAATCATGTTGAAATGGGTGATGATAGTAAGGGACTTTTGAGTAGTAGCCATGTTGCATTGCCCTTAGCCTTTTAAAGTAACGGCTTGAGCGCAACTCGCATTAAACAATGCAGTGAGAGTCTTAAAATAATTCTTATTACATCAGATATATCTTATACATTTTATAATGACAAAGCAATCCATGTACGCACTTTGAGTTCAGTTATGGAATATCATTTTATCATCCTGAACAAATATTTTTATCATTGATATATTCAGTTTATATATGATTAATGTGTTGGCATGTATTTTCTTGATGTGCTCGTATGTTCTATTGTTCTTTTTCTTACATTATTTATTCTCTTCTTCATTTCGGTTTTATTTAAGCTATCTTCAAATTTTTATTGGAAAGCTGAAATTATCTAGTATTCTTTTTCTTCTGTTCTCTATGCTACTTTCATGGCAGGTCTGGGTTGTTCTTAAACCAGGATTCTTGGCCTTTCTAGGAGATCCATTTGATACAAAACCTTTAGACATAATTGTCTTTGATGTATTACCTCCTTCAGATGGAAATGAGGAGGGTCGAGTTCTTCTAGCTAAAGAGACTAAAGAACCAAATCCCTTGCGGTTTGGGTTTACAGTAAGTTTTAAACTTTTTTCATGTGTTCATTTTTGAAAAAAATTCTTATGTTTATTTTGTGTGCTGTTTTTTTGGATTGCATTTGAAAATTAGGTTTTTTCTTATATTTGTTATTTCATTCTTATATTGCTAGTAAGTTCCATTGTAGATTAATTTTTAAGCATTTTAAGACAATTTGCAAAATGTTGTATGTTGTACAACGGTGATTAGTGTTCCTCTCAAAAAGTCAAAAAACAATCTTTAGTGTATGATCAAACATTGGAGCATGGTTCATTTGAAGAATCGTCATTTTATCTATGCTATTTATTTTAATTATTTTGGCAGGGAACTTGAATTGTCAGGATGCATTTCTGGCAATCACACTCCACTTTTGGAAGACTATTGACAAGTCTGATTGATTTTCAGCTAATATGTAATTTCTATAATTTTGCTAATTTAGAGTTTGGCTTAAGTCATATAGCACCTTGGTAACTATGATTCATACGAAAAGATTTTATATTTTCATCAGTTTGCTTAGCATTAATTGGTATGGTATTGGAGCTGAGCATAAACGAAGCACAAATAGATTACCCTAAACTATGAGGTTTTAAGATGCTTTAGCTCAAGCTAATGACATGTTATTTGCGGTTTAATAGTGCATAAATAATTAGGTAACTTTTATCTATATGAAAATTTTATGTAAAGATAAATGATAATGCAAGAGGGAGCAAGGATAGCACTATTGACCAAGTCCTTTTGTAACTCAAAAAAATTCCTTCAATTGTTCTATTGGCTATATCATTATTCACGTTTTGACGCGGGAGCTTATCACAAAAACTAAAAATGCAACAAAAACATATTGACCATGGAAATACTTATCAAGGGAGACATATCGAAAGAATCTCGTTTTTCTTTCTTATGCTTTATTTCTTGTTATACTTAATTCCTTGGTAGTTATTTTCTATATATGTGTTGTGTTAGGGTTTTGAAGTTTTGTGGTGTGTTTTGTATCTGGACAACTACCTGCATCTATTTTTCCCTTCGAGGGTTGTATCCTAGGGTTCCAATTTGTGTTTCGGCTATATCTTGGTTTCCAGGTGGCGATTTATCCTTCCCCATTGCATCCCATAGCTCCACATCTTCCTTCCCTGCTGCAGCCACACAAAGGACAACAACTTTGCTATTTTTTTACCACAATCTTCCCATTTTAGCTCTTCTTGTTCGCTGCCCCTGTTCCAGAGAGCCGAGCCTTGCTGTCTTGCAACCCTAATCTCGTTTTTTTTTAATTTGCTTTCTTTCATGTTATCCTTAATTCCTTTGTAGTTATTTCCT
>NW_018217346.1:0-2094 GCF_001263595.1 Phalaenopsis equestris | reverse complement strand
CCAGCAACCCTGCTGTAACCCGCCGGCCATTGCCATGGCGGCCAAGTTTCCCCCTCTGACGCTCTGCCCTTCTTACCCTAACTCTAATCATACACCACTGTTTCACACTCCTTATTTTTTCTGCACAAAGCGGCCTCCTGCACTCGGAATCCCTGCCAAACCAACTCCATGCACAGCGCCTCGATGCGCCAAGCGAACCGGGAAGCAAAGGTATCCTTCCGAGAAGAAGAAGCTCGAGAGGATGAATAAAACTCGAACCCTAACAGAAATCAAGATCAAGGAAGAAGGCTTCTGGAGATTCTCCAAGCTTGGCATACCCGTCCACGAGGATCCCGGAAAGGACTTCTTCGGCGTCTCTCTTCCTCTTCTTGAATCAATCTCCAAGATCCTCGAGTTCCCGGTATTCATAGGCTCATGAATCTTTTTCCTTAGTGAGATTCTATACATGCAAAATCTTTCTTCTGTATTTCCTCTAACGAATTCACCGCTATAGGTGGCCGCAATGCTGCCAATGGAAGCTTTCACAGTTGTTCGGAAGTCCTTTGATGCAAGGAAGGTAATATTTGTCTGGTTATGAAGCGATAATTGTCTTTTGAGTGTCTTAATTGCTTCTATCTAATTGTAAAAGTCGTTTTCATAGAAGTGAGGGAAAATTAGGTTCTTGATTCGGTGTCTATATAATTAATCTTTTGTTCTATATTTTAACAAAAAATGATTGGAGTCCATTTCTGGTAATTGTGTAGACTAACATGTATTGTAGATGTTTCAAGAAAATGAAGGGGCTGTTTGATAGCGCCTTTTAATAGAATTTATCACTGGATTTGCTAAATCAAACCAAATGGTAAAATGCAGTAGTTAAGCTGATTTATGAATTTTTGGATTTAGTTTGCCTTGGATTCGGCTTAAATTTGATTCACTAAATCTATGGGTAGGATAAATTTGATGCATTTTCGATTTAATTTACTTAATCCTATTTACAATCAAACAACCCTCTGCATTGGATTGGAATATTGCATGATTGTTCTTTGGTGTTTTTTGTTTGCAATTTCAGTTATTTTACTTCAATAATTGATGAGTAAGGATGTAAATGAGCCAACTAAAGTCCGAGTATTGCTCAATCAAGCTTGATTGAGTTAATGATACCGGAGGTAACCCAATTCAGCACTCAAACAACACAATTTTATTGCGAATTTTGAAGGGAGTACTACATAGACTCTTGGACGAAAAACATCACAAACATGTGAACGATAATATAAGAAGTAACCACTCAACAAGTAATAAAATAAGCACCAAAGAGGGCGGGAACAATCCTGGACAGCACGAGGTGGGGGTTGAGACTCCGTCGGAGGGGCCGGGAAAGTGTCGGCGGCGGCTAGGAGGATGTCAAAGTGAACGTCAGCATTGGAGGGGTGCCGGGGACTGGGTTGCAGGTACAATAACCTGCTGGAACGGGCGTTGGGAAGGATTGCAGAGGCTGTTGGGAAGGTCTGAAGGTGCTGTGGCAGCAGCTAGAGGACGGCTGTGTGGAATCTGGAGGTGCTTCGACTAATTGGGAGAGGTGCAAAGATGGCCGACAACGTCTGGAGAGGAGCTGGGAAAGATTGGAGGGTCCCGCAAACTGTTGGAGGAGTTGTAGGAGTGGTTGGCTGCGGTGGTAGAGTGGGGTAATCACCACCTTAGGTGAGGTACAGCCGAAACACCTCTCGCCATCGGATACAACCCCTCGGGAGGGGAACACTGTCGTGGCAAACCTAAAACCAAAAATCACACAAAAGCTGTCTAGAACTAGGAAAATAAAAACATACATAAATAGGAGTGCAAGAGGGACCAACAAATGCAAAATCATAGGAAGGAAGGAGGTGAATGAAATGAAAGGGACAAAAAGCTAGTTGCAACGGCTAAGAGCGGCGGGGAACTAGGGCATGAGTGAGAATAGGTGAGTGAATCGGGCACGAGATGAGGGGGCCGAGCATGATAATGGTGGCCGGGTGTGATTGTGGTTTGGGGTGGTGGCTGTCCAGTGTGAAGGCTGGACCGGCTTGCTGCTCTCGGTCCGACAAGAAAAGCAGTCCCGTGTTAGTTAGTGTTATAAGA
>NW_018217345.1:0-2093 GCF_001263595.1 Phalaenopsis equestris | reverse complement strand
ATATTATGTTGTATATGTGGATATTTTTTCTAGATATTGTTGGTATATACCTCTTCGTTACAAATTAAAAACCACTGCACACTTTATATATTTGCACAAAAAGGATACAAAATCACTTTAATAAGAATATAAAATACCTTTGTTCTAACGACGGAGGCGAATATCTATAATGAACTTAAAAGTTATGTGCAAGAATATGGTATTCAACACCAATTTAATTGCCCCTACACCCCAAAACAAAATAGATTTGCTGAAAGGAAACATCATAACATTATTGAGACAGTTCACACTTTATTCAACTCCTCACATCTTCACATAAACCTTTGGAATGAAGATGTTCTCACAGCTACTTATTTTATAAATAAACTTCCTTCTATTAATACTCATAACCAATCACCTTTTCAACTTTTATATCAACAATCTCTTGAATACCAACACTTACGAACCTTTGCTACCCATGGCAACTTCACAACGTGACACACAAACTATTGTTCAAAGCCCCCAAATGCATATTCGTGGTTATAGCTCTCATAAAAAAGGCTACAAATGCTTTGATATTCAGGAACATAAGTTTAGTTTCTCTCGTAATGTCAAGTTAATTGAGAACATATTTCCCGATATACTAGTTGATGTATCACCTTCACCTCTTGCTAACATCGCAAAATATGCCCCTGCACTTATCATTCCCACCTCCATCATTTCTGCTCAACCCTCGCCTCTAGTTATCTCTCACACCAATTCACATCAGGGAATCACATCCTCTGCTTCTAATACACAAAAATCTCAATATTCCTGTCAATCAACTCGAACCAATTAGTGTCACCCCCACCTATCAAATCTCTACCTCCTTACCACAACTAACTTCTTCTCCCAAGCCCAGATAACACACAATGGTTATTCAAGCCCAAACTAGAAATTTAAAACAAACTAAAATTTTTGATCTTCAACATAACACACACACACACTTATATAGAACCCACCACATATAGTCAAGCGGTTCAACACTCCCACTGGCGAAATTCCATGTCATATTAATTTCTTGCACTTCAACAACAAGGCACTTGGACTTTTGTTCCCCCACCTGAAATTCACAACACTTTATGATGTAAGTGGACCTTTAAAATAAAGTATCATACCGATGGAACAATTGCACGACATAAAGCCCGTTTGGTAGCTCATGACTACTCTCAACAACATGGGATAGTTTACCTAGAGACCTTCAATCTAGTGGAGAAATTCCCCACTATCAGAATGCTTATGGCTTTAGGCGCTAGCAAACACCAACCTATTTAGCAATTGGCAATGTCTAATGTTTTTTTACATGAGAATTTTGATGACAATGTATATATGAAGTAACAATCAGGCTTCACAGATACACATTATTCATATTACGTATGTAAGCTACAAAAAGCCATATATGGTCTGAAGCAAGTGTAACGTCAATGGTATTTGACCTTTTGCACTTTTCTATTACAATAAAATTTTATTTTATGTACTGTTGATCCGCCTCTGCTGATTTATCATAAAATAAGATATACATTTACTTGCTTATTTATGTTGATGATATTATCATAACTAGTAATTGTAATCTCACAATTGGTAAAATAATTGAAACTCTCAGTAAACATTTTAACTTAAAACAACTGGGTCTATTTTCACATTTCTATGTTGCACATTAAATCAATATCATAAGGCTTCTTTTTAACCTAAACACACTACTTAAATGGACTGTTGCACAAAATCAATATGCAAAATGCTAAACCAATCATGACACCCATGTCTACTACTGCATATAAAACCATGGAATCTGATATACCTATGAAAGATCCGCAGTTGTACTGATCATTGGATCTCTCCATTATCTAACAGTAACTCAGTTGGATATTAATTTACTGTAAATTATCTTGGTCATTGCACGCATTATCCCACTAACATGAATTTTCAATAATTAAAATTGCTTCAAAGATTCTTAAAAGGAACAAGTAATTTTGGTATTCCTATAATCTCTGCTGAATAAATTTAAGTAACTATGCAGATTCTGATTTGGCTAGCAATCCCCAAGTCAAAAAATCCATAACTGAGTTTTGTGTTTA
>NW_018217344.1:0-2091 GCF_001263595.1 Phalaenopsis equestris | reverse complement strand
AAAAAAAAAAAAAAAAAAAAAAAAAAAGAAATCTCTTGAAGTAGTTGTGGCTCATGGGGCTCGACCCATTTAAAGTAATCCAGCACATAGTTCAAAGTTTAGCGTTTAGCTCTTCTTTCTAAGTAGAGAAAATATTGTCATAAGATTTTGACTTAGTTACAAAAATTAATGATAATTGCTTAGAAATGATAATGAGGTTATAACAGTTACTTGTATTAGCTGACGACAATGTTTGGTCGTCGTCAGCTTGTTGCAATCTTCAGAAGTGTGGACTTGGCTCTTAGTTTTCTCTTCTTCATCATATTGAAAATGATATTTGTTTTTTAAGGTTTTGAGATGAACATTTTAGTCAATTTTAAAAATAAATATCATAGCGCTATTATATTTTACGTGTTGATTTCTTTAATTATCAATCATAATAATCTTAGAATTGAGTGGTTTTTAAGTCTTTATTTTTTACTTGTCTAGACTCATTTTTTGACAATAAGCATGCCAAATTTGCAAATCATTTAATCCTTCAATTGAATCACTTTCAATGTCATTGGATTTGTATTGAAAAGTCACTCAATTTTTCGATGAAATTGTTGAAGTCTGAGTCAGAATGATATTAAAGTTAAATATGAAAATTATCGTATCAAAAGAATCATGCTTGCACATCAATAATATTTATATTAGAAATTGTATCCTTACATGGTAAACTAATATAGTTCTTTTAAATAAAATTTTAAACTTAGATTAGAATTTTTTAATTATAATTTTATTAAATTAAAAGTCAAAATTATCTAATTTAGTACAAATAAGTATTAATTACAAAATATTAAATAAAAATTTATAATATGTTCGTATTATTGTAATTAATTTTAAGTACAATTTTTAAAAAATTAAGTCAAAATCACTCCATCAAAAACATTTCTTAAATTCAAAAACATGGCACGTTTCTCCGTTTTATTTGATCATCTACATAAGAAAATTCTTAACATAATTTTGATTATAAATTTATGAGGATATAATAGTAATACATTTATTACAGAAATTTTATCCGAATTGTCAATCGCACGTGGTTACGCAAGCAACCGATTTTGGACGGTCCGCAAAAGGCATTTGCGCCGGCAGGCTTTGGAGATTGGACGGCTAATGGACGGTTCTGTCCGCTTCTTCCTTGGCAGCACACTTCCGATGGCTTCCTTCTGCCAATCAGCCTTCGCATCTTTTCACGTGTCGCGACGATAAAGCCCGTCGCCGTAACGAGAAAGAAAGGTCTCGCCTAGTTGACATTAGAAAAAAAATTTATCTTACACAGGGTTGTGAAATTAGGTCTAATGTCATTAATCCCCCAATATTAATTCAAATTTTAGTTCCGATTGAAATAGGCCTTCACAGAGTCAGGAAGCATGCCAGAACTCTACTCTCCTGAATGTCGGCCACTGACCGCCTCGGCCACTTGAAGTCATTTTCCGACCACCTTGACTGACCACTCCCAACAGGCAGACGACCACCTTGGCCAACCACCTATACCCGGCTGGCCTCCATGGGCCGGCCATCCCACACCAACCGGCGGCTACTTTGGCTGCCCACACTAGCCAACCGGCTACCACCAATGCATTTGGCTTGCCACCTGGGCCTGCCACCCCAATCGGCCATCCACCATGGGTTGATCATCATGAAGGATGATGACCGACCACCTTGGCCGACCTCTCCCAAATGTTCGACATCCTGGACTAACCACTAAGGGCAACTTAGGTTGGCCACCCGACGCTAACGTACATGGCAGATTGATAAACACCATGAGAACCAATCATAGCTGAAAAAGGACTAGGATTCCCCTCTTGACTCCCCTTTAGTAGAGACATTAATGTAATCTCCCTCTCCCCTCTTTATTTCTCTATAAATAGAGAACCCTTGCATGTAAAAAGAGGTCCTTAGATTCTCTTTCTCACCCCTGTGTAGGGAGCGTGTGCCCATTTTATCCTCAATTGTTACCTCTCTTGTGTGGAATAAAAAAAGAAGTTGAACCCGTGTACCACTCCTCTTTGCCCTCTGATGGAAAGACCTACCCTCTCTCTTTCTCTTTCTCTCTCTCTCTCTCTCTTT
>NW_018217343.1:0-2091 GCF_001263595.1 Phalaenopsis equestris | reverse complement strand
TATATATATATATATAAAAGCTTGATATTGATGGTTCACCAATTGCTTGGTCAAGAAACATGCAGTAGTTTGATCAAAAAAGTTTGATAGCAACACCAAACCTGAACATAGATAGAAAGCATTCCTCTTTCGATATAACATCAAAAAATTTTCTCTATGTACAATAGTATTGTACACATATTGTATAACAGTGTACAAAAATATTATATATAGAGCCTGGATACATCTGGACTTCGTACGTAATATTATTTTCCGATTGAGCGCTAATTTTGACGTCAATTTTAGAACTAAAAGAGCTTTGCACGAATTTTAATGCAAGTGCTGATGGAAATTACATTGGTTGTGAAGCCTAATTTAAATAGAGACAAATTTATGGTATCATTATAAAAAGACAGATCTTCCTTCCTCTAGATAGGTAATGCCACATAAATAAGCATAAAAGCATTGAAGATTTATCATTTAAATGTATACCAGCTTAAAAATCATTTAATATACTTCATTAAATGCTTCCTCTATTTATAATACAATAGTGATATTACATTTTGCGCTCATTGGGAGAGGGTTAGTACTAGGACATTTATGGTATTTTACAAGTGCCGGCTTATCATCCGACTAGTCTATTGTGGCATTGTAGCCTAAGTTCGTCCAATCTGATGGCCCTTCCGATCTATTTGCATGGGATTTACCTCCATCATATTCCTTTCTTATGGATTGTTAGATCTCTATAAGATTAATGCAGCTACATTTTTTATATACATATTTTTGTTCCTCAAATTTTTAATGTCTTGAAAGCAACACTACGATATAAATAAGAGAATAAAAAAAAAATATAGATGTCATTTAATTTTTAATTAATAACGCAATGATTAAACTCCATTGATTTTGTAGCCTCTAATTCTTATAAATGAGGTGATGGGATTCCTTCTAATGCCTACTTTGCTTCTCATTATTCTCTCTTATAGCATGTGGAATTTCATATATCCGGCGTTATAATGGACAAACTGACAAACTCTGAAGTTGATGTGTCCACCAAAAGAAGAGTCACTTCATTTTCAGAAAAGCGAAAGCATGAGACTGCCTGTAGAGCGATGGGATTCCTTCTCATGCCTACTTTGCTTCATTTTCAGAACGGTGGCTTGGAAGGGGAGTAACAGAGGGTTTTGCATATATTTATTATATGTTTTTTTTTTAAATTTTATTTTATGCATCGATTTAGGTGTTACCAACTCATGCATGAAACCACAACAAAATCTGTGTCATCTCTAGGCAAAATCGACTTTCAGGACGTGCTCACACAGTCTTTTACAATCTGAGATCTTCTGAGCGAATTTGTTGATGCTCGAGACGTTTGAGTTTAAATTATAAATGTCGCTTTGATGGCTCACCAATTTCACTTTATTTGATTCTTTTAGTCGTAGAATACTCCTCCATAGATAATGTTGTCATCATGTTCGTGCTCGTGCAATTCTTTATGTGATCAGAGGTTGTTTGGGAGGCTTCAGCTACAATTGAAATGAGACGGGTCTGAATTGCACTGCAAAAACGACGTGCCATTTTCACCATGTTAGCTCATTTTGATAATAAAAGATCTCTACTTTAATATTTTTGATGCTCTGAATAGAATGTTATAGCATTCGTCTTTTGCTAGTTTATCCTATGTGTGATTGATTTGTCTTGTGAAATATATATGAGTGTCAACAACAAACTATATGATTACTCTCTACAATAGCCCGTTGAACCTTCCGAGAGTTGAGTCTCTCATCATTATGAAAAAGAAATGCCACTTTAGCTCATCATTGGTTTTAAGGAGGCATATAGTCAACTCAAAAGAAGCGATTTGTTCGGTCATGTCTGTTTGTCCTTTGTAAGGTTCAAGTGTCAGAAGCTTAAATTATTCTAGTAGCTCAGTATAAAAAATATTTCGGAAGAATGCATTTTTTGGTTGTCATGGTGCTTTGATTTTCTCGAACAAATGATGGTCGATAGGATTTAACCCAACACCATCATGATACTTGTATCTTCCTCCCTTTCTGGGGCCGTGGCAAACCCTCTACCATTATGTGTCGAGAGGTATTATGGAGGTTGTTGGGT
>NW_018217342.1:0-2089 GCF_001263595.1 Phalaenopsis equestris | reverse complement strand
AAATTTTTACTTGTTAATTTTAATTGCTTTCTTTAATGACTCTTTCATGAATTTTTGAATCTTAAACTGTTAGTGATAGAAATAGAATTTAAGGAATTAATTTTCATCATCCGACCGTCCGTTCTTATCTTTGTTAATTTCAATCCTCAGGTCGGGTCGTGATAACAGTTGTATCAGATCAAAATGTTTAGGTTAAATAACACGAATCTCAATGAAAGAGTCATTAGGATGATTGAAATAATATATAAATAATAAAAGATAAAATAAAATTTTAAGTGAGTCTAATTAAATTATATTAGCGTTATTTCAAAATTCTAGATGATCCAGAGGATGAGGTCAAAGACGATAGTGTAAATTTTGATTTACCCCAGAATGTTACCGACAATGTTGATTCTTTTGTTGAGATGCTGACTGCAGTGATTCAAATGATTAGGAACTCTCCGTACCAGTCCAATAGCAGTGGAGGAGCATCGATAGATAAGTATTTGAAGCTCTTTCAGGACATAGTGCCACCTTTGTTTCGGGCAGGAGGGCCATCGAAAGCTAAAAAATGACTGTTAAAGATAGAGAAAATCATTGATGGTATGACATGCCTGTCAAAGAGGAAAGTTACTCGTTACTTTTGCTTTTGATGGAGAAGTTGAGAGGTGGTGGAAAGGACATATGCAAGAGAAGTTTGGAGGTAGAATTAGCCACTTGGTTCAATGTGATGAGTTCTTGAGAGTCTTCAGTGATTGGTTTGTACCATTTTCAGCCAAGAGATAGATGCATGATAAACTTATTAGGCCGATACAGGGTGATCTATCAGTTATGCAGTACAAAAAGAATTTACTATGCTGTCGAGGTATGCAACACAACTTATTCCTATTGCAGAGGAAAAATGAAAATTTCTTTCTGGGTTGAAAGATTCAATCAAGCAACCACTAGTGCCACTTAGGATTGAAGATTATTCAGTGATAGTGAAGAGGGCTAGGTGGGTGGAGATTAATTTTTAGTAGATTCAAAAACTTAAGAAAATACACAAGAGGAAGTGTTTGGAGGAAGTGGGGCCAACATCTCATTCTAGAGAGTCTAATGGGAAGAAGATAAATTCATACACTGATGGAGTTATTAATCAGGCTGATGACAACACTATAGAGTCTTGCGTTAAGTGTAGGAAGCAACATCATAATGATGTTTATTTGGTTTGAAGGTTTATTACTTATGCAAACAATCTGGATATCATATGAGAAATTATCCTAATTCTTTTTAGATATCCACTTCAGATACTAATTCAGGAAGGGATTCGCCTTAGAGGAAGTTTCAGGAGGGAGCTAGTTTTAGAAGTGGTCAACAAAGGATGATAGAAACTAATACTGCAACTTATAAAGAGCAATCAGGATAGAACACTCGACCATGGGTCTATTCCTTAAATCATCGGGGAACCTAAAGTCTTGCTACTATTGATGCTGATGCACAGAGTTTGATGTAGTGATTTGTCACTTGGGTGTTATGTCATCTTTCATGTTAGATGTTTAGTGTTGAGTATCCTTATATATTTATGATTTTAGAATTGGGTGTTATTTTAGTTATGCTATCATGTTTCAGATATTTGGGGCTTGTTTAGATAGATAGTATTATCTAACAGACGAAACATTTATCACATCTATTTTTGTTATCATTTAACAATAATAAAACTTTTATGATAATTTGTGAAAAGTTCGTGTTTCATCTGTATAATGATCAGCTTATATGAAGTACTTAAATTTTGAGGATAAAATTTTTATGAGGAAGGTTTATAGTAATCGATTAAAAAAATTAATAAATAAATAAGTAAATAAATGAAATTTATTTGCCTAATGGATGTGTTTGTTCGAACAGCGTCTTGACAGTTCCTTATTAATAGACGGATGTCTCTTTCAAGAATGAATATTGAGAGACAAGTGCTTTATAGAGGAAGTGAGGGATAAGTCTAGCGAGCTGAATGTCATAATTTGTACTTGACTTGGTATAATTATAAATCTCACATGAATGTATTTTAAGATAGAAAAAAAATTGAAATAAGAGATAAAAAATCTAAATGAACTAGTATTATAAAGTAACTCATAAT
>NW_018217341.1:0-2085 GCF_001263595.1 Phalaenopsis equestris | reverse complement strand
TATATATATATATATATATATGTAATTCTTCCAAATTATTTTCACATGAATTTTGACGTTTCATCGCCAAGGGTGTGAGCGCGAGGGAATCTACAATAAAAAAATATAGAAAAAGTTGCTTTGTAAATGAACGAAATTCCATTTTAAAATTCATGGAAAATTGCCAGTAAAAAAATATAGAAAGTGGTGCATAAAAAATTGAGTCTTGTTGAACTAAGTTGTTGTGCATAAAGAGTAAATTGAACACTTGTTTACGCTATTTATTGCTTTTCAGTTATGAATAAATCTGAATACCTAGTCTAATATTCAGCTCTTACACTTACTCTCGTTAAAAACCCTGCAGATGCGTCTTCAGTGCTCTGACAAAGCTTCTTCATGTTCCACGCTTAGGCTGTTATTTCCTCGTAATACTGCTTTCTGATGTGATGACGATACATTTCTTTTTCCTGGTAAAGTCTTTTGATTTCGCTAATTTCATTTTTTAGAGATTAATGATTTCTTTTCTTAATTACTTATGTCTAAAATTTAATGATGATATATAATTTAGTACTAAATTACTAATTTTGTTGCTATAACATTCTTCCATGATGCTTCTATGGTGATCTTCTCCATTGAGATCCAGATGCACTTTTTTTTTCTTCCCACCTTCCTGTTAATGTCATTTGGTCTGTGTGCAGTTAGTATTGATATCACATTTATCAAAAAATTAAAAATAAATGAATAAGAAAAATAAAGAAAATTAAATATATCAAATTGGAATACGGTTGTTTGTGCAGTGCAGCAGGGCAACTTGCATGATATATGCTTATCTCTTCCTTTAAGGTCATTTAGGATCAGGAATGGCAATGAGTTTGGATATTAGACTGGTCTGCCTAACTGTTAACCCTTTTTTCTGCATTCCAATTCTAAACTATTTTGATGAGTACTGAGCTTCTAAACCCTTTTTTTCTACCCACACCTAAAACTCCATTATTTAATTTGCAATTTCCCAGTTTTTAAAATAGTTGAACGAGGGCGGGCTTGAGGACTTGGTTCAACTTAATTATTAAAATTTGAATTGTGGGTGGACATGGTGGGCGCAGGATTGCTTGCTGAAATTTTGGTGTGAATTAGTAAAGGATATCATCCTCTTATGTAATAGCCCGAACTCTCACCCGTCAAGATATTGCCCGCTTTGGCCTAATGGTCTCATGATTTTGTCCCATTGGTGTAACTGCTCAAGAGTGCTTGCTCTGTTGATAGAGTTGTTACTATGGGTGATCACATTATTAAGAGGTGTATAGAGTAAGATCTATCGCATTGAAGATGGTGAAAATATTGTAATCTCCCGGTATTAGAGGTTCTTCGACTGTGTCTCTAGAAGCACTTGGATCTCATTGTCCACAAAACACTTGAAAATGTTTTTTGAATTACATGTAACTAGCACTACATGGTCAACCATATTCCCCAATGTGATTGAAGAAGATGAATAGGATAACATTAATAGGAGATGCATCATATAGTTTTCTAATGGGGATAAGTTACATGAATAGGTGTGGTGTGATGTTGTACCCATGGGAGTAAGCGTTCTTGAACCCATCATTTTTCATTGATGATAAAACTGTACACCTTTCCCTTCATAGTACAATGAGTATTAAAGATATTGTGGTGAAGCTATTATTACTCTCTCGAAGCTTCAATCTGCAGAACACATTGAATGACAAGCATCTCACCCTCATCAATTGGTTTTTTTGCGGTGATATATAGTTGGATAAGTTATCATACAAGCTATGGTGGAATTGGGGATGGGCTAGGAGTAAGGAAGTAAACAAATCAAGCTCGAGCTGCACTTATGCCGAGCTCGACTCGTGAGATTTTATGGTTAGCTTGATCTCGAGTTTGACTCGAGCTTTGCTGAAAGCGCTACTTAGATCGAAGTATCTTATGAGTTCATGAAATATTAACTTAGTTTTTTATACAAAAAATTAGATTAATTGATGTAATTGACTTGACTCTATGAACTCTCAAAAAGAGTCGGGCTAAGCTCGACCTCTTTAAATAAATGAGCTTGGATTTAAGCTTGAGCTCGTGGCTCATTAAGCTCGT
>NW_018217340.1:0-2084 GCF_001263595.1 Phalaenopsis equestris | reverse complement strand
TTTAAGTTGTAAATTAATAAAATAATTATTTATTTTTAATCTTGTTTCTTTTTTACTTTGTAGGATACTCATGTTTATTGGTCTTCTTCAAGGTGTCTCTCCCAACGCAATCAACTTGCCGGCAGATTCCTCTCACTTGTTCCACACCACTCCTTTGGGAAATGCTTGAACAATGTTGGAGGTCTGGACATGGCACTGTCCTTCTACCCTGAGTGCTCCAACGGTAACTCTGGCCTTCATTGGTGGGACCACCTTCACTGTGCCATGTCACACTACAAGTTTGTTCTTGCCATTGAGAACACTGTAGCGGACAGTTATGTGACTGAGAAACTGTACTATGCCCTTGATGCGGGTGCAGTTCCTATCTATTTTGGTGCCCCCAATGTATGGGATTTTGTGCCACCCAATTCAATTATAGATGGATCAAAATTCAGATCAATGGAAGAATTGGCTTCTTATGTCAAGGCTGTGGCCGATGATCCCGTTGCATATGCTGAGTTCCATGCATGGAGAAGGTGCGGTGTGCTGGGTAATTATGGTAGGGCTCGTGCTGCAAGCCTGGACACGTTGCCTTGTCGATTATGTGAACTTGTTAGGAGCAAACAAGGGAGGTAAGGAACATTATGAGATAGATATTTGGATTTGAGAAATTCATTCACTTGAGCTAACTTTGTCCAATTGTCTTCTTGAATTATTTTTGGGGCATTGTGGCTCCCATACCTTTTTGAGTAGTCCGAGTCCTGTACTCATAAAAATGGTGGGAAATATCACATAATTCAATGGAATAGTCCTTTGTGGGTTTCACTCAAGCTATGTTTTGATTCAGGCAGCAATGTATCTAGACTTCTACAGCGAAAGCAATCTAATAAAGGTTTACTTTGAAAGACAGGGTGCTTTACTGAGTTGTAGAATTCTTATATACCTCAGATATGAGAATCGACAATGATGATGAGGCACAAATTTTGAAGGCAGGCAGATACACAATCTCTCTCTCTCTCTCTTTTATATAGATTTTTTGCCTCTCTCTATCTCTCTTTCTATTTAACCTGATTTTATATCCTTTCTTTTTTTATTTTCTCCCTCAGTTAGAAAAAAAAAATGAGGAGAGAGAGTGGTAGAAGGGGTTGGAGTTGGAGTTGGAAGTGGTGGCTAGGAGGGTGAAAGTTGATAAAGTAGCTTCGGGTTGTTATATGGGTTTGAGGGTGGCGGTTTGGGAGGCTCGGGCTGCAGTTTTTTAGGGTTTGGCCAAAGAGAATAGCGGTATGCAGAGGGATCTCAAGATAGATGGGTGGAGAAGTGTCTAGGATGAAGAGCAACTATTTGTGGTGTTGGGTCGTGAGGAAGAGAGGAAGACAATTGATATCTGAGCTAACCTAAGCAACAATAGAAAAATAAAATATTATTGTTAAACTCAAAATAGGAAAACACGGAAGGAAATAGAAATGACAACATACCCGATGTAAAACTAGAGTGAATCTCAAGGGGTGGCAGTGGCTATTAGGGGCTCCAGAAATTGGCGGCAAGCTGGGGAAGGTGCTAGACTGCGAGGAATTAGTGTTAAGGCTATCAACTTGCTATCCTATGCGGCAGCAAACCGGGAATGGCTAGAACAGACAGGAAATCAAAATTAGGTTGTCCTGGGGTGTGGGGATGAGAGGGAACAACATCGGGGTGAGCTTCTGGAGGCGGTGTCAGGTTTAGGAGGGCAGATTGGTGGTTGGAGGGATTGGTGGTTTGCTTGAAAACAACAACAACTTGCTATTTGGGTTGGTGGAAGCATGTCAGGTGTGCTGGAATAACACACTGACAGCATCAAAAAGGGGTTTTGGGCTGTGGTAGCAAGGGAGGGGAGCGGGGAGCGAAACAAAAGGACTGGAACAATTGCTACAGTGAATAGGAGGGAGGGGAATGCGATGGAGACAACCGAAACTATAGGAATTTAGTAAAATATGTTGTGTAGAGGTGGCTGCAGCAGGGAAAGATGATGGCGACAGTGAAAGGAAGGATGCGAGGAGTCAAAAAATTTGAGATAAATGCCTCCCGATAATGAACTATTCGATCCCTTAGAAGGAGATCACCACTTC
>NW_018217339.1:0-2082 GCF_001263595.1 Phalaenopsis equestris | reverse complement strand
GCTACTAAGATGTTTCACTTCGTCAGATTGTCTCTTGCTTGCGCATGGATTTAGCAGCAGTTCAAAATGTTGACCTATTCGAGAATCTCAAAATCTATATTTATTTTCAACTCCACAAAGCATTTGGTCGCTTGCTACGCCCTTACTCATCTCTGCGTGCTTAAGTATCCACCATCAGTCTTTCCTCTTTTGAACCTCACCATTCGAGTGAAGGCTATGCCACCCTAAGATGCTGCTAAATGGAATGATTGAAGTTCATAAAAATACAAAAACTTTGCATTTCAGAATCTGATTCTATTTGACTTTAATAATTTGTAAACCAATCCACCAAATAAAGTAATTGCACACCCCTATGCTTGCGTGGTAATTTGATGATTACTAGCTCATGCACTATACTTATTCAGTAATAATCTTTATTTGTGTTTAACCTTGATAAACTCACACTTGCCATTGTTTATTTTATAATCAGCATAATTCTTGTTGTGTTGACGTTATCAAAGGAGGGGAATATGTGTAATTTGCTTCTCTTAAAGGGCTATTTTCTATCTTGTTATTGTATAAACCTGTATATTATGAATTTTATTTTGTTATTTTGGAGGCTTGGAGTCTGTTTAAAGCCCCCTAACCCTGATAGTTTCATTGATTAATGTACTAAAATTTGAAATTTTGAAGAAGGCAGGGGGGGATGTTCCTTGTTTCTTGGCGAGGTGCAAAGGGAAGGATGTTGAAGTGACTGTATCATAATCGGCCTTTGAGATTCAGGAGGGTTATCCAGATGGCTAATGGTAGGAGGAGAGCAGTTGTTGACCTACTTTTGGGTCCTTGCAGCAATGTGGCAACACGAGATCCACTTAAGAGCCATGTGAGCAAGTTGAAATGCCAACGGTTCTTCTTCTGGCCTTCTTGCAACCCATTGGTAGGACAAGGGAGCAATTAGAAGCAGGTGACTAGGCTTCTTGCATTCTCGGTTTGCTGCAAATAAAAAATTCTAGCTCCTGTGAGGAGTCTTCCTTGGTTGTTAGCGGGTTCTTAGACTATAGTTCAAGCTCAAGCTACATGAGACATTTGGCAGGGGACACAGGAGGACAACAGTTATTCCAGGATAGTAAATTATTCATCCAAGAGGAATCCAAATAAGAAAGAATCAAGCAATTAATTCCAGATGAAGAGAACATCCCACCGAAAAAAAACAATTTTTGATGCTTTATTCATCTTACAAGTTTTCTTACAATCTTTATTCCCGATCCTCTCTTGTTGTTATGTGTGGACGATTGTGTTGTATTGCATTGGCGTTTCAGCTTTTGTAATAGTGCTAATATATCTATATAGAGCTTTCTGGTTATAACGCGCTTACTATATCTTATATTCAACATGAAAGCACACTCTTATAAGTTGAGATAAAACGTCTACATGAGCTTGTGCTGAGAACCATTTATTTAAGTGCTTATTGCCTATTCACTCACATTAGCATAACCAAACATATCCACTCACATTGTGAGTTTTTATGGTTACACATTTAAATTGCATTGGTTCATTATAAGATAATGTGCTGTTTTTTTTATGTGAGACTATATGCAATGTGCTTATGGTTTATTCTCGTGTTAGCATCAATAATCGCATAAACATCTCATTTACCGATACTTATATGTTCATATGTATTTGCTTAGGCCAGATTATTTAATTACTTCAGCATTCTTGATTGTAAGCAATTAGAGTTTGAAAGAAACCTAAAATAAAGTGATTAATGAAACTATTACATGAGTAAGCAGGTGCACGCACGTGCCGAATCACATTCATTATTGCATGGCATAGACAGTGCAAAGCAATTGTTCAGTAAAAAATATTTCGTTTTCAGAAAATAAAAGGAAGAACAACCAATAATTTCCATATTCCAAGTACAACAGTATCCGTTTGTATCAATAATTTTTTCAATCAAATGCATCGCAAGAAAAAATGACAGGCTAGATGGAAAAAGTAAATTTGGCTATACAAACGCATACGTAGCAATATGCTAAATAATGAATTTTCTTGCCGGACAAGGAAAATAGTTTGTGAAAGCAAAAGACCACAGTCACCAGATAT
>NW_018217338.1:0-2081 GCF_001263595.1 Phalaenopsis equestris | reverse complement strand
TTAATATGTTTTGATCGTGAACTGCGAGTTGGGGAAGACTTTACTCTCACTATGTTGGTGCACATAACTGCCCCGTACAAGTTTCATGGTTGATAACACTAGATGAATTGAAGAGAAAAAAATTAGTTTGCTGTGTAAAAATAGTTCAAGTTATATCATTAATGTAGTTTGTTGGCTGCCAGTGAGTGGCAATTTTACTACAACTCGGGTTGATGATGATAAATGTTGCGAGTTTATGTTGTTAAAAGAAACCAAATCCAAAATAGTTGTTTATGTTGAGGCTAAGCCATTACTTGATGCTTCAGACATCATTGGTCCTTCGATATTGCTAGTCCTTTGCACTCTTTTGTTGTGTCCAGTGACAACGTCACTGAAATTTATAGGTACAAAAATAACATATACAGTTTGGATATAAAAATGAGAGATATGTAATATAAACTTCAAAAAATTTTATGACATGTAATTTGTAAGTCAATTCTAATTTTTTTCAATACATATGATATCAAGTTATATAATATACTAGACCAACATGTGAACAATTATAGTGCACATTATTTGTTTGACTTATCACATTCATTTCACCCTTACGCTAGTAAACATGTTGAGTTAGTCATGCAGCGAGAGTCGCAGGGTATGCACTTGGATGCTAACACGCGCGATTATGAAATGATGGATAGTGTCACCAGTGAAAGTTCGAGCGAGCTGGAGGCAAACGAGGACTATGCATGCCAATACGCAAAGCTAAATACATAGATGTTGGATTCAATGATAGAGAACAATCAATTTGTGAGGTCAATTCGTATGACTGAAGAATGGGATGCAGTAGAAGATTGTGATGCTCCAATAATTTAAGTGCCCTTATGTGAAGATGATGCATCCCTGGTGTATTATCAGAGGGAATGATATTTTCAAGTATAAATGCTCTACAATATGCTCTGAATGGATGGTCGACAATTAATAATGTAGAGTGCATTAAAACAACTTCATATAAAAAAAGCATTATAGTTCAGTGTATGCACTATAATCATGAATCTCGTTTGTATCATTGGCGTCTGTACACTGTGATAAGACAACAAGTAGGAGGTGCATTGAAAATATCAGTAATTAGGTTAAAACATACATTTAGTCGTCCAATAATGTCAACTGGACACCAAATTTGCACTTTAAAGTTCATATGTCACTACGTCGATTCAGTTTTGAGGGAACAACTTGATCTAAAGCCCAAATAAATTGTTCCTCAGATGGAGTCCAAAATGAATATTCGTGTTAGTTTTATCAAAGCATGGGATGCAGGAAAAAAAGCTATAAAATCTATTTTTTGCAGTTTTAAGAAATCATATTGCTCATTGTTCCGATTAATTGAAGTAATACACAGTGCAATTTATATTTTATTTTGGTATGTGTAATATGTTTTGCTCCTTAACATTTTATAATTGCACTTGTTGATGGGTGATGTCCCATGACTAATATGTTTCATTTACCTGTCGGTAAGATAAATTTACCTTTACATTTATATGTTGGTGTGTTAATTTTACTTTTCTTTTTTATCTATTGTACTGGTTTATCATATGAGATGACCATAACTTTAGAATATGTTCAATTGCTCCTCGGTATTAGGACATATGGAAATGCCTTAATGGGGCCTATTGTTGACTGCCCGGAATTGTACTGGTCTAGTTGGCTGGCAAGTTGCGATGACTTGTTGGGTGACATTATCTATCACCATCCCATTGACCATAACATGACATCCAAATTCTATATGGAAAAGTCTCATTCACAAGCTATGATGTCATTGTGATGGCTCCACTACAATTCTATAGGGAGTCTTACATAGAGTGACGACCACGTGATTTTCTTAGGCATGTTAGGGCCTACATTGTGTTCATGATAGAATGCTTCCTAGTTCTAGATACATCCAGATCACATGTTTGCATTGAATATTTATCATTATTGAATATTTATATGAATCTAGATAATAGTCTTTGGGTGGCGTGGTTCTAGCATATATATATATAGAGAATTGAATCTGGCTACCAAGTCTTCCCATGTCACAATTGGTTGATGTTTGCACTTGCTTCAAA
>NW_018217337.1:0-2074 GCF_001263595.1 Phalaenopsis equestris | reverse complement strand
TAATTTCTAAACACTATATTACCCTAAATTAAACCACACCTAGCCGCATGGCGACCGACAAATGAGCATCAAGCTCACATTCATTAATCAACATGATGTTCTTTAAAAAAATTTGTGTCATGATATATTCAAACAAACATCAAAGGCCATCACTTGCTATAACAAAGGTGGCATCCTTAAAAAAGATAAAACTATAAAGTAATAAAATGAGTAATGTCAACCAACATGGTAGACTTAAAAGTAAGTCCTACTGCCAAAATGATAAAATCTTGGAATATATCGATCAACATAATGCCCTTTATAAAAAAGGCACATCATGATATAATCAAGAGGACAATAAAGGCTAATGCTTGCTATGATAAGGTTAATATCCTTAGAAAAGAAAAGGCTATGAAGCAATTAGACGAGTAATCAAACTAAACATCAATCGATATGGAACACTTAAAGAAGTAAGTTCTACTGCCAAAAGTATAAGAGTTCCATTGGTTCCAAAATTTGAGACTCACTACGAAAACTCAATTTAGTTTTGTGAATCCAGACGTAGCAAAATTTGACTAAATCAGAGAAAGGAGAAGTGATTGACAACTGTGAGATATCTCCAACTTGTATTTCTCAATAAGTGCAAATACATAACTCATTTAGGATATAACTTTTGGTTTTGTTAATCAGACCCAAACAAACTTGACAAAACCAAATAAAGGAAGGAAACTTCTAACTCAAAAACGTTCATATGGTAGCAAGATCAAGCCCTTACTGGTGTCAACGATATTTTGGGGAATGGTCTTAGGTTTTGATAATTTGAACCCAACCAAACTGATTAAACCAGTGGAAAAGATGGAAGTTGTCAACTTCTTTCTCATACATTCAAATGTGGGTAAATGATTCACATTGAGGAGACTAGTTTTAAGGTTTGGTAACTTGGACCCAACCATAAGGCTCAATGAGGGATAGAGGAAAAATGTGTATAAACTATCTCCGTAAATAGTTTATAAAATTGGATTCGTGCGATAAAAAGACTTTATCATAACATAATATTATATTATCTATTTTTAGCATTCCCATGAACTAAGGCACAATTCTAACCGAGGAATATATTGATCTTTTTTCTCATTAAGAAAAAAGGACTTTTGGGTTTTGGTTATTCAAACCCAGCCAAAATGGCTAAATCAGGATTGAAAGAAAATGGCTACCAACCTTCATCCCTGAATAGTTTGGAAGATTGGATCCATGTGACAGAGGGAACATTTGCCTTAATACAAGATCATCTTATCTCTTCTTCTACCTCGAATGAAGCAAGTATGTCTCAGTCGAGAGAAACATGCACTGACCCTATTTGAGCGCTGCACTTGTCAAAATTAACTGTAACTTGTCAAGATTTTATAATTATTTATTTATTATCTACATGTAAATATAAAAAAAAATTATTTAAAACTAACCATAACTTAATAGTCAATTCTTTTAATCTAATTAATAATTTTAAAAAATAAACTAAAAATATTAAATAAATTATTTATATATTCCTATTCATTATAAGTATTTAAGGAGAAGAATAAGAAGAATAAAAAATACAACTTCACTGTCGAGTTGCTTCCTTGATGGAGTAGATCATGGAGGGGCTTTTAATCTCTGATGGGGAGCATAAATTTGAGAGTGGGTACAAGAGAATGCTTATTCAATCTATTAGGCTTGGTGACCATCAAAGTTAAAGATAATATGATAGATGGAGAGATTAAGAAGAAGTGATTGACAACTATGCTTGAGGGAATGACAATGCCCTAGCCTTCAAATTTCCTAAAATAGCCAAATGAGGCAATGAAGATGTGAGGCTGAAAAAGGAAAGGGCTTTCGTGCGACTCCCGATTGGGAATGCGGTAACAAGCGAGGAGAAATGAAGGATTGTGTGACTCACATGATCAGGAGTAAAGGCAGTGTAGGAGCAGGCCAGAAAGAAGGTCGATGGAAAAAGGATCACAAAATTCACATGATCTACACAATGAAGGGGATACATGGTTTAGGTGGGAAGGTTTAGCTCTTATATACTACCTTTCTTAAAACAATTTAATTGACAAATTCA
>NW_018217336.1:0-2074 GCF_001263595.1 Phalaenopsis equestris | reverse complement strand
TTCGCATCCTATCGCCCAACTCTACCCTCGGACCTCAAGTAAAATTACGGCATTAACCTATCAGCGGTCCTCACCACCGCCCAACGACAGCATAAAAGGAGCCATACAGCATCTTCACATTAAGTAGCCCAGCTCACTTGCAGTACGACAAGAAGCTGTAAATAATGGCTTGTGGTTCTTCTTCATCTTCCAGACACTATCCCATCCTCCTCTTTTCTTTGCTCCTTGTTATCGCTGGTAGCACTGCCGCCGCTGCTTCGTGCGACGCCGCTGACCGTGCTGCTCTTCTTGAATTCCGATCAGCTCTTTCCGATCCCTACATCGGAGTCTTCTCCTCCTGGGCCGGCAATGACTGCTGCTCCAAATGGTACGGCGTGTCATGCAACCCAGAATCTGGCCGCGTCGCCGATCTCATTCTCCGTGGTGAGTCCGAAGACGAGATCCTCATCCGGGCAGGCCGATCAGGGCTCATGACCGGTCGAATATCACCGGCGATATGCCGCCTCAACAGCCTTTCGTCTCTAATCATCGCCGACTGGAAGCAGATCTCCGGCCCTATTCCTCCCTGCATTACCTCTCTGGCTTCACTACGAATTTTAGATCTCGTCGGTAACCACCTCTCTGGCACTTTACCAGCCGACATTGGCAAACTCTCCCATCTCACTGTCCTCAACGTCGCCGACAACCAGATTTCTGGGTCAATACCTAAATCCCTAACCCAGATTACTGGTTTAATGCACCTCAACCTTGGCAATAACTACTTAACCGGCTCAATCCCCTCCGATTTCGGCAATTTGAAGATGCTTAGCAGGGCTCTACTTGGCCGGAACCAGATATCAGGTGAGATTCCATCCTCGATTAGTAACATGAACCGCCTCGCTGACCTAGACCTTTCGGAGAACCAGATTTCGGGATCTATTCCCACTTCTTTCGGATCGATGCCGGTGCTCTCCTCGCTCTACCTCGACAGCAACCGCCTCTCCGGCGAGATTCCGGCACAGGTTCTGGGGAGCAAGGGTTTGAGTATTCTGAACCTGAGTAGAAACTCAATTGAGGGTTCGATCCCTGATGCGTTCACATCGAGATCGTACTTCACGGCCATAGATCTATCGCACAATAAACTCACCGGAGATGTCCCGAAGACTTTGCTTACAGCGGCGTTCGTCGGCCATCTTGATCTGAGTCATAACCATCTATGTGGTCGGATTCCGACGGGGTCACCGTTCGATCATCTGGTGGCGGCCTCGTTTGCCAATAATGATTGTCTCTGTGGGTGGCCGTTACAGTCCTGCAAGTGATTAGTTTGCAACGGTTAGGAAATCATGACCGTTGGGTTAGGGTTGGATGGTGATGCTGTATGAGCAAGTATTTTTTATGTGTTTATTTATGATTATTGATATGCATGGAATAAAAAAAAAAAAAGTGAAAATTAATGAAACGGATGACGGTCGGTTGTACTGCAAGTGGAGGTGTCAGGGAGTTCACAGCTTTATGCTTTGAGGTCTATGTTTTTCATTTGTGTAGAAGTATTATTATTATTTTTATCATTTTTTTGTCATATCTAAAACTTATTGGTGATAACAGGCCAGTGATGCTCATGTTTTCTTTTATTTTGTGGAATGAGGGAACTCGAAGGAGTGAATCACAGAAAGGTGTTGTAAATCGTGCAACAAAATATTTTAGCCAATCATATGCCTCTAAGTGAACAAATGCACTTGATGAATAATTGAAATTTGTTTCGATTAATAGTCCAACATATTTGTTCGAATTCATAAATAAGTTTGAAAAAAAATTCAAAAGTTTGGAACTTATTTAAGTCTAATTGAATATGATCCACCTGCTTTATTAGTGTTCAAGAACAAACTCTTTTTTGTTTAATAATACAAGTTAATATTTATATGACTTATTATTTAAATAAAATTTTATTTAGTGCAACTTGTTTAATAATATAGTTAATAGTAATATATTATAGTTTCAAATAATATACACATAAATCCTAGGTTTTTTTTATTCTTTTGTATCAATAAATTAGTATGTTAGTACTTTTATTATTTAATAAAAAAATAATAAATTT
>NW_018217335.1:0-2074 GCF_001263595.1 Phalaenopsis equestris | reverse complement strand
AAGGAGAGAAACAATGAATCCAGATCAGTACCAGGAGCGCGCGTAGACGCAACAGAGGTTAGCTCCCTCGATTCTAGATCCCATTCTGAATTGAGCCGAACGATGCTAATCCAAGACCGTGGCACCGCCGACGCTGCATCTAAGCCCTCGAAACCCTCCCCTCGTCCACTCACCTATGCCAACTCTGCAATTCATGGCAAGAAGAGCGGAGATCCCTCCTTCTCCTCTTCGTCTTCGTCCTGCAGCACTTACAAACTCATCGCCCTTTTGATATTCCTAGCCTCCATTGCTGCTCTCTTTTTCCTCCGTGGCACTATCGATGGAGCTGCTCTCCTTTGCCTTGACCGCCGACCGACTCGCCCTCTCCCCGTCCGCATAAGTTATCCCGAGATCTCCTGGTCCACCATCCCCGCACTCCGCCCTGTTGACGATGCCGCCGTCGCTCCGTTTGCCACCTTTCGCTCAGAGCGCTGGATCGTTGTCTCCGTGTCCACCCCTCCCACTGATTCGCTCCGTCTCCTAGTTAAAACCCGCGGCTGGCAGCTTCTCGCCGTCGGTAACTCCCATACCCCCGCCGACTGGTCTCTTAAAGGCGCTATATTTCTCTCCCTTGATCTCCAGTCCAGCCTCGGCTTCCGCACCGTCGACTTCTTACCTTACGCCTCATATGTCCGCAAATCCATCGGGTACCTCTTCGCTATCCAGCATGGTGCGAAGATTATCTACGACGCCGACGATCGGTCCGAGATACTTAGCGGCGACCTCTCCAAGCACTTTGACCTCGATCTTGGCGAAGCCACTGGTTCCGCCTCTGGTTACCCTGTCCTCCTCCAATACTGCCGCACCGCCAATAAGAACCGAACCGTCGTAAACCCCTACGTGCACTTTGGCCAGCGTTCGGTGTGGCCGAGGGGTCTTCCACTTGAGAGCATCAGGGAGGTCAGTCATGAAGAGTTCTACTCGGAGATCCGAGGCGGTGGGCAATTTATCCAACAAGGGCTCTCTAATGGTCTCCCAGACGTCGACTCCGTGTTCTATTTCACCCGCAAGTCATCGCGCTCAGAGCCTTACGACATTCTTTTCGACGAGGATGCGCCGAAGGTTGCGCTGCCACAGGGCTTAATGGTTCCTGTCAATTCCTTTAACACAATTTTCCACTCCCAGTCTTTCTGGGGCCTTATGCTCCCTGTCTCAGTAAGCTCCATGGCTTCCGATGTCATCAGGGGTTATTTTGCCCAGAGGATTCTGTGGGAAATTGGAGGCTATGTAGCAGTCTATCCACCGACTATTCACCGACAGGATAGGGCGGAGGCATACCCATTTTCAGAGGAGAAAGATCTTCATGTCAATGTTGCTAGGCTGATTGAATTTTTGGTCTCTTGGAGATCAACCAAGCCAACTATTTTTGAGAGAATTTTGGACTTGAGCTATGCTATGGCAAAGGAAGGCTTTTGGTCAGAGATGGATGTGCAGCTTACAGCTGCCTGGCTGCGGGATTTGATTTCTATTGGGTATCAGCAACCAAGGATGGTGTCACTGGCGCTGGATGGGGTGAAGGAGGCTAGTAGAGATCGGAGGGAGTTTGTGCCTCGGAAAATTTCTTCGATTCATCTTGGGGTGGATGAATCTGGCAGTGTAAATTATGAGATTGGGAATCTTATAAGGTGGAGGAGGAACTTTGGGAATGTGGTGCTCATTATGTACTGCAGTGGTCCAGTGGAACGCACAGCTCTTGAATGGAGGTTGTTATATGGGAGGATTTTTAAAACTGTAGTCATTCTGTCAGAACACAATAGCACTGTTTTGGCTGTAGAATACGGAGAGCTATCAACAGTTTACAAGTAAGTTGCCTGCGATTATCTTTTTCTTGTATCATAGGAACACTAAATTTTACTTGGTAGCTAAATTCCTGTATTTGATACTTAGTTTTAATATAATTTAAATGGTATATTTTGAATTATTATATGTTTCTTTTATACGCACATAATCATCATCTCTTTACTTCAGTTCCTGTTTTGCATCTATTGAGGTAAGGGCTGCTCATACTCCTTGGTACTTAAACTTTGAACTTTTT
>NW_018217334.1:0-2073 GCF_001263595.1 Phalaenopsis equestris | reverse complement strand
GATATATTTTTGAGTATTTGAATATTTTACAAAGTATAACTTGGAATCGTTAAAATTTTCTCATCAAGATGTTGCATTTAACTATAAGTATATAAGATTTAAAGATTAATTAAATCTCATATCAGTAACCCAAAAGTTTATGCTTGATCTAACTATGAAACTTTGTAGTACTCTATGTATCTCAAAATCATAGAATATATAAACCGCATTTATCCATCTCTCAATATCCTTAAGAAAAAAGAAATTAAATAAAATGAAATTCAAAAATCCTTAAATAAATATATTAAACTCATTTTAATCCCTTTGTCAATGACTGCGGTGGTGGTGAAACGGCTTCCAGGAACTCCGGATCAAGCAGAAAATCCGCCATGAACTGAGGAAGGAGGCAAATCTCCAAGTCAACGCTCCCATCTCCTTCCCTACCCGGAAAAGCCGACACCTTTCCGTCGAACTTGTTAGCCGGACCGCACCTTACCGCCGCCCCCTTTCCCCACCCAAAATCACAGCCGTACATATCAAACCTCGGCGAACTTCCGACCATCACGCTCTTCGGATCAAACATCGTCATCTTGTACACCATCGGCGCAGCGTGGTACTCTCTCAGCTTTCCACGAATCGCTTCGTCCGTATGTCCATTCACCGCTCCGTTCAATTCCCTCGCCGCCCATCCCAACCCATTCGCCTCCAACTCCCCCGCCGCCGCCGTCGCCTCTACCGCGTATATCGAGTTTCCAAAGTATTCCGGCGATTGCGGCGGCCGGAGTCTTCCTCTGTTTTGTATTGCTAAACGGCACGTCGTCAGTTGCTCCGCCGGAAATCTACGAGCTCTGCTAATCGCCCTCCATATCATGGCGCACAGAGCTTGGAAAGATGATATCACTATCTGACTCTGCTTCCGATCATTCTCCTCTGTTCTTATCTCCTCATTCGCTTTCTTTTTCAGCTTCGCAATTGATTCGGCTGAGAAATGAAAGAATCTCTGGCGAAGAGCGGGCGGCGAAAAGCGTTCGACGAATTGGGAGGAGTCGGAGAAGGGGAGCTTCACCGGCGGGTTTTCGCCGTCGATGAACCATCTGGCGTGAACCGGAGGGAGAGATAAGGAATTGGTTCTGGTTATCTCGGCCCAAGCATTAAAGAAATTCCAGTATGAAGTTCCGTCGCCGACGACGTGGTTGAAGCAGCAGGCGATGAAGATATCACCGCCGGCGAGCTCGGTGATCTGAACGGAGAGGAGAGGGGCGGAGTGGCCGTCGTGGCTGACGGCGCCGTCGAGAGGGAAGAATGAGTTGACGAAAGGGGGAATGTCGTCGCCAGGAGAGAGAAAGTCGAAAGATGTGATTTTTCCGGCTTTGGCGTGGATGAACTCGGCTCCTTGGTCGTTGCAGTCGATGAAGACGTGCAGGGAGGTGATTTCGTCGCCGTTAAGGTGTTTTTGGGTGGCGAGTCGGCCGGCGAGTGGGTAAAAGTGTTGGAGGGTGATGGAGAGGGAAGCTTTGAGGGTGGTGAGGAGGTGGTGGATGGGAAGGGAAGGGGGGAGATTGGTGAAGAGGAGACCTTTTTGGATGTAATGAGGGCAGAGCATGGCGACGTCCCATGGAGTTAGGTGGCAGAGAGGGGGGTGGGAGGAGTTTGTTGGAGGTTTTACTGTGTGTTTGGAGATGATTTCGACCATGGGAGCAGAAGAAGGCATGGTTGGTAGAATAAGATGAGTACAGGAGCGCTGAGATTTTAGAATGGAGGAGGCAGGGGTGCTGTTTATATAAAAGTTTGAAAAATTTACTTTCGTACCACTAAAATCGTATGTATTTGCATATTAATACCTAAAATTAAATTTTTACATACATAACACTTTTTTTTAATGCATGAAAAAATATATATTTTTAAAGTTAAAATAGAGGTATTTCTTATGTCATGTGAAACATTAGAATGCTATAAATGTAAAAAAAAAAATGTAAAATTTTTATAGACACATAAATATTTGATGGTATGTATATAAATGCTCTACTGCTTTTAAATCTGTTTGGGGCAGCTTATTTGGTGTAGTGGCGTTTGGAAAACGCACCTCGTCTATTT
>NW_018217333.1:0-2073 GCF_001263595.1 Phalaenopsis equestris | reverse complement strand
TGTATCATCACCTGATCTTGTGTGATTGGGTTTACAAGCAATTCACTCAATTTCACACATATAGGATCACGTCAGCGTGATCCCAATCGTGGGCTTGAGTGAACCGATTGTGACTTGTCGGGTCTCAAATTTGGTCATGCAAAATCACGACTCATGGTTTTTGGCCCACTTAACCCATTTTCGGTATGCACTCGCACTGTCGAACCACATTGCTTTTCCTTGACGTGTGCTCCTGCAGCTAACACATGTATCTGCTAGCCACCTAAAAACTCAAATTTTCTTTAATTTTCACATTTTTGTCATGATTTTGATATTTTGATGAGTAAGCAAAATCACCTTAAAATTGAGAGAAAATTGATGCATCATCAACAAAATTATCATTCAACATGAATCTCGAGACATTCAATATGAATCTTGAAGCATTTTTGGGGATAGAAATGTTCTGGTTCAAATTAAAAATCATCTAATACTCTGATTTCATTAAACTTATAAGAGAACTTACTAGCTTGATGAGATGACCCTAATGATACCAAAATTTATCCAATTTGAGTTATATCAAGCTCAAATCAAGTTGTTAAACCATTTTTTGAGGTATTTGGTGAATAATTAAATGATCAAATAAACTCTAAACTTGATAAGTTTATAGTCAAGTTAAATGTCTCAATTACACAGATCTAACAAGTTCAAGTTTACTTAATTTCGATGTCATTAATTCACTTAAATGTTTATAATACATCATCCAATCAAGATAATCACGTTGGGTTGTTTGATAAAGTGGTCCATATTTATATAATATTTATGGAGGATGCCACTTTCAAAATCTATAAATAAAGCTATGCTCGCTTCACGAAAAGGGGGGTGATAGGATCCTGGAGGAGGCGAAGGAGTGAAATCCGAGAGTCATTTTGGATTCGAAGATCCGTTGATAACTTTTGCCCTTCATAACTGTCGAACACGATCGAACACCACTTGTCGACCACCATCAACCTCTGTTGGCCTCACACTGCTTGTCATTGTCGGTGAACCCTACGGTGCAGGGAAGCACCCCAAATATGATGTAACTACACACCACAAATACAGTCTGACGATGTATCCCAAATATAATATTAAGATCACCCTGAATATGGTGTAAAAACTTATCCTCAATATGAGATAATGAATAACACCATATCAAAGATTAGATGATAACTCCCTGCAACAACTACTTACAACCGCCATATTTAGAATACAATGTCATTCTTTTAAAGTTCTATTATAACATCAAGTGATGTCTCAGTTCAACCACCTATCGTTGTAGCAACAACTATGGTCTTCACGAACACAGATTCTATGGTTGCTCTCCACTACGACCTACGTGACCAATTATGACCTATGTGACTTACTGCTCATGCAACCTCCAACTACAAAATTGGTGGCTAACTGACATTATTGCAACTCCACACTACGACCTATGTGACCAATTACGGCATACGTGACTAATTGCTAGTACAGTTTCTAACTACGACTTTTTAATGCCAATTGACGCTATTGTAGCTATTCACTATAGTCTATGTGGCCAACTGCTGTCATTAAAACCCTCCACTATGGTCTTTGTGGCTAACTGATGCTCATAAAACTATCAACTGCAACTTATGTGACCAACTAGTACGATGACTTTCAATTATAACATCTATGACAAATTAATGCTATTACAACAATTGTCAACTGCGTTTGTGGCTGATCATTGTCTTTTTAACAATTAATTACGGTCTTTGCGCTCCATATTGGTATTATCACCAATAACTTTAACCCAATTACCACTATCATCGCCGAACTATTTTTGTACAACTATGATTATTAACTTTGCAATTCCTACGTTCCTAATTTAGGAAAAGAGTGATCTACATACTTACAATCACATGGTAGACTACTTTAACCAGTGTTATCTTGCTTTTTGTTCATAATTTTTGTGTATGTGTGTGTACGCTTGATTTCATACAACGTTGATATGTTAAATAATTACTTTACCCCCTTGAATTTTCTAGCATGCAATAAATAACAAAAGTTTGGATGGTCCAAATGCGAAAAAAAAAA
>NW_018217332.1:0-2069 GCF_001263595.1 Phalaenopsis equestris | reverse complement strand
AGTCTTAAAAGAAGATAATATTCTATTCCACACTTCACTAAGAGCAGAACACAGAAGCTTCCTCTGTCAATTAACTGGCTAGTGTTGCGACCTCCGACACAAAAAAACAAGAACTTTACAACACTGAAAAAAGAATCTTTACACAGGTAATTTACAGTAATCACACCCCTTGATTCACGCCTGTGCTCCATTACACCGCCGGAGAAGGTGGTGGCGCCGCCCCTTCGCCGCGTTCGATATCCGGCATAGTTCCCGATACGCAGAGAAATCGACGAAGCAAGACGATCCGGTTGATGGGCCACTTTAGAGCCTGCCCTAACCCTAGCCCCTCGGCATCTCCGCTCAAACGCTCGATTCCTCCCTGCGGAACCTCGATCGCGACTTCACCTTCGCCGGAATCGGAGGAAGACGAACCGATTCCTTCCCTCTGCAGGCACAACGAGCACAAATCCGATACCGATGGCACCGCCTCGACGACGGCGCGGCAGAGGGGGCAATTGGAGTGAGACGAAAACCACATATCGATGCAATCGATGTGGAAACTATGGCCGCATACCGGGAGTTTGCGGATCTTCTGGCCGTCTTCGAATTCGTTGAGGCAAACTGCGCAATCGCATTCGTCGAGCTCGCCGTCATCGCCGGCGCTAGGGGAGAAGAGGAGGATAGGAAGGGATTTGAGGATGGCGGGATCTATTGCGCGGTTGGAGGCCGGAGACTGGTTTTCTCCGGCAAAAATGAAACGTCGGCGGCGGCGCCTGGCGCGGCTGGTTGCGCGGCGGATAACGTGCCAGCGGACGTAGAAGTGGAGGAAGAGGATGAGGAGGATGATGGAGAAGAGGATTACGATGGCGCTGAGCATGATTTTGCCGCTGAGGGCGTAGCTGTGAGGCGAAGGAACTCCGCCGCCGCCCCCGGCGGAGGTTTTCCGGACGCTGTGGGGATAAGGATTAGGGTCCATTTCTTCGCTGTCCTGTCTGCGCTAGTTTTGTCAAGGTAGCAGAGTGGGGATTGGGGAGAGAGAGCGGAAAACGGGGGCTTCTTTATAGGATTTGAAAGGCAAACGGGCCGCTGCGTTAGTCAATTTTGAAATATTATGGCATAAGATGTCCGATCCTGACTGTAAATCAGACGATCTATGATCAAGATGTATTTCAGTGACTCTCATCTAAAATTTAAAAAAAAAAATTGAAATATATCCTGAACGGTCAGAATCTGACACCGCATGTGTTTGCAATAATTTCTCGTCAATTTGAGGGAAAAAAGCATTTTAATACATATTTTTATTAAAATAAAAAATGCTTATGTATTTTGAACTTCTTAGATATATTTTAAGATGGTTTCAATATAGATCTAAACAAATTAAAATTCATCTTTATAAGTTTTATATCAGGATAGTCTGATATATTTTTATATAATATTTAGGGTATTTATGTTATATCATTTCAATTTGGATAATTGTTTTGTTGCTGATTTTTAAAAATTTATGTGGTATAAGGATGTTTTTTTTTTTTCTTTAATTGAACTATTATAATGCGGTGGTTGCAAGAAAGTTGTGAAGTAACTTTTTCAAAATAAAATAAATTTGTAATTGTCACCGTAATTTTTTGAAGTGCTTCTTCAAACAGCTATAGCCCCAAACAGACTCTTAATTACTTCGTTTTGATTTATAGATAAATTTAAAAATATTTAAAATAATTATTATCAACATATAATTAAATATTAAATCATTTAAATAAAATTATGAAATTTTCTCTTAAATAATACTCAAAGATAAATTACAAGAAGAAAGAGAGAGTGTGTGCATCGTAAGACTAAAGCTTCTAGAGTTTTATTACTTATTTATTAATTCTCTAATGTAAAAATGACTCATATTTATTAGCAAAGAAGAGTTTAAGGAGTTCTATTACCATCTCACCCATGTTTTGGTGATGACGTTATGGGGAAATTTGTCATAAGCAAATAAATAAACATTTAATTAAATAAAAAGTCTTCAGCTCAACTCTTCCTAATCCTATTATTAGGCCGCTTGGGACCAGTAATCCCTAGATCGGCGAAGGCTGCTCGGCAGA
>NW_018217331.1:0-2066 GCF_001263595.1 Phalaenopsis equestris | reverse complement strand
TAAATGAAAGTAGAGGTAAAAGAGGCAAATGGAAAATATTAAAATACTTTAAATAAAAAATGAATTTTTATTCTTATATTTTTTTTCTGCACTTGTGATATCATGTTGTTTATGTTTTTGCTCAGTGCATGCTTACTATAGTTACAATTTCTTGTACCAGCGCTGTGATGGATACTATACATGATGTTCCACTATGTTCAATTTATTTTTTTTAATACATGTCTATTATTTATTTAAATATTGAAAACTGCAATAAGTTTTGGATAGCCTACTAAGTTGTGGTTGTTCGCCCGTGCTTTACTCGGATGTGTTGTTCAAGGGAAAGATGAGGCTCGGGTTGAGTGGAGTTTTTTATGTTTCTAGTGAGAGTAGTGTTTTAGATGTATGTTTTTTGACAGTCATGGTGATGTTAATATTTTTTATGATAGAGAGATTAAATCATGATTGTTGTATATGTTTTCTTTTATTGTATATTGATATGAACTGAATTAATTTTTGGTACTTTTATTTTTTATATTTGATAATATTAATGGCTCTGTGTTTATAAAAATTGAAGAAAAATAAGCAAACAAAATTCATTCCAAATAAATCTTGGGTAATTATTTATCTTTTATGGCCTCGACATAAGGTCACTCGCCTCAAGATGACGGGTTGCATCGAGTCAAGTTGTGACAAGCTCGATGATATTGGTCCTATGGTGGTGGTTGACAAACGATGGTTGTCTGACACAGAGGAGGTGGTCAAGCGATTGTGGCATGAGAAGACGAAAGTGACCTGATGAAGCTAGAAGCAGAGGCTTGACATTGGTCGTGTGTTAGTGATAAAGTGGGAAGGTAGCCCGATGACGGTGTTCCAACACAATGACGGTGGCCTGACGACGATGAAAGTGTCTTGATGATAAATTAGAGTGTAGGTATTTCCAAATTTGATTTTTAAAGCTTATGGTCCAAATGTATTATGAGATTTTTGCGAACCAATATGTTCTTTTAGGGGTGCATCACGTACATAAAAAAAAAAGTGGATTTTTTAAAAAAATGTGAATTTATTTGATCAGGCTGTATATAACACAACTGTTATATATAAAAAGCGAAATTTACATACATAACATTCTTTCGTATTTGCATATCTAATGTAAATAGATAAGGACTGTTTAGTATGTATGTTAACGCTCCTAATTAAAAACGTGTGACAGAATTCAGTAGTTAACAAATACTAAAACAACTTCTGGAAACTGGAATGAGAAGTGCTTTATTCAGTATTTTTATGACTAAAGATTAACTAACAATACTTTTATTCAATACTTTTTATTCTGATAATTAGAAATCAAAACTGCAAATTTTATGCCGCAACGTTCCACCTTTGGATTTAGAGCTGGGAACAGAGCTTCCTTAATGAAATGTAAATGTCTTGTCCTCTAAATTTTATTCACGTTTATGAAGTGCAAAAAAAAGGTATTTTTATTTTTCTCATACTGTTATAAAAAGAAAAAGCTGTAGCTCATTGTTTGCAGCACCTGAAAAATACAAAGTATTGAGCTTATGAAGTAATTTTGGGTTTCCATTGAGTAGCTGAGGTGAGCCATTAATACTCTTAATTGTCAAAGTAGCCCCCACCAAGACAATATTAGGGTTAAGTTTTGATGAGAATAAGAAAATGCTGCTCAGGAAATTTGGTACTTATTTTTCTTGAGCAAGTATTGGGTCACTATATTCGTCAGAGTTCAGTTGAAGGAAAGAAGATGTCTAAAGTGGAGAATCAATTCTCTTCACAACCACTGAGGGCTGTTGGAGATTATTTTTATATTTTGTCTTATTTTGTTTAATTTTTTTTAATTTGAAACAAAATTTATTTGACATATTTGATTAAAATATAGTTGTTTTTAAGAACATTCAAAATACATAAAAATGATTTTGCGCTTTTTTTTAAAACATATTAATTTATTTTGGAAACAACAAACAATAACATTTAAAAAATATAATAACATGCATTATTGTAAGAACTAAAAAAAGGGCCCAAGAAAGCCTATAATGTATCATGATGATGAGTTAATGGTCATATTAATTAAA
>NW_018217330.1:0-2065 GCF_001263595.1 Phalaenopsis equestris | reverse complement strand
GAGAGCGAAGCGGGGCCATGGGGTCGATACCGCGGCCTACTTTTGGCTCAGATTCATGGTCGCCACATACGAAACGTCGCCCCAAACGGTTTTTTTCGGCGGTGTCCAGCCGCACCACGCAAAGAAAGTTGCGCCAAACGAAACCTTATTTACTCAGATGTAAGGGGACCTTCCCCAATTTTATCTAATCAAGGATATTGATAATATTTTGTTTTCATTGATGATTATTCAAAATTGGGTTGGCTAATTTGAATGAGACATAAATTTGAAACAGCTCAAAAAATGTACACTTTTCATAAAAAATTGATCAAAACTCAATAAAAAACAACTATGTGACTTCTACGTTTTGATGGAGGAGGAGAATACGATAACGCCTCTCTCTAAGCTTTCTTATCTAAAGAAGGAATTCTACACCAATTCTCTTGCCCATACAAATTGGAATAAAATGGAGTCGTCGAACATAAGCATCGCCGCCTTATCAAAAGCACCAGAAAGCTCCTCCACGATGCATTTGTACCTTTCAATTTTTTGGTCGATGCCCTAAAAAAAATTCTCTATATTATTATCATATGCTTTCTAAGGCTAACAACTTCATCTTCGCCTACAAAAAACTATACAAACATCGTTCAACCTACTCACAATTGAAAGTCTTTAGATGTTATTGTTACCATTTGCTAAAGCATATGGCACCTCACAAACTTGCATCTCGCTCTACACCATGTGTATTCCTTGGTTATTATCCAACACATAAAGGATACAAATGCTACAACCATGTATCAAACAAAATTTTGATATGTAGTTATGTTATATTTCATGATAACATTTTTCTGCTCCAAACTCTACCCAATAGCGCACCTGCACCACCTCAACTGTGGACCAATCCTCTTCTACTCGTTCCATCAAACATCAACCCAACAACATCAGAAAGTCCACTGACCTCTGCCCCTACCTGCTGGTCCCATACTCCAACAACATCAACTCAACTTTTTTTTCCTTCCTCCTCCAACATAATTTTGCCACACCCTCTCCTTGTGACCACCCTAAATATCATTCTATTAACACATACTATGAATACTCAAACAAAAATATGAAGGAAAAATGCCATTCAAAAGCTTAACTCTCTCAACAATTACACCACATTTTTTATCCAAACTCCTTTATGCAAGCAGTCAAGCTCCTTCATTGATGTAAAGTCATATTAGAGGAATTCCAGCTCTCCAGGCAAAGGGTACCTGGGACTTAGTTTCTCTTCCTCCATATCAAGTAACTCTTTGATGTCGCTGAACCACCGTACCAAATTCTATCAGATGGAACGGTGGCTTGGTACAAGGCTTGCCTTGTAGCTCAAGGCTATAAATAAAAATTTGGTGTCAACTAAGCCGACACATTTAGCCCAAGTGCAAAAATAACTCTTTGCACACTTTTACCATTTCTTTGATAAACAGTGGCCATTACTTCAACTCGATGTCGTCAATGCCTTTTTGCATGGAAACCTTGAAGACACAATTTATATCAAACAGTCGGTAGGTTTCAAAGATGTGTGTTTATTAATGAAAGCACTCTATGACCTTAAACAACCGCCTAGACAATGGTTTTCAACCATCTTTGTATTTTTTATCAAATGAGGATTGCTGCTACTCTCCTCGACAACCACACATAAAATATTTTTATTAATCTATGCAGACGATATGGTTATCGCAAAGGACAACACCAAAGCTATAGAAAGCCTCATCCAACTTCTCCAAGCTACGTTCCAAATTAAGTCTTTCAGTTAAGTTTCAAAATTTATCGGGTTCCAAGTCCATCACACACAAGAATTTATGTATATCTCCCAGTACCAATACTTTCACCACATTCTACAAGACATGACAATGAGAGACTGCATACCAGTGGCAACCCCACTTTCTGCAGAGAAGTATGAAAATCCAGTTCATAATGAACCATATGCTAATCCGACTGAATACAAGAAAACCATAGGTGCACTTTAATACCGTACAATTATGCAACTAGATATTGCATTTGCTGTCAACTACCTTTGCCAACACATGCAGGCTCTGCTGGTCTA
>NW_018217329.1:0-2064 GCF_001263595.1 Phalaenopsis equestris | reverse complement strand
AGGCGATATCCCATATTTTATTCTCTTTATAGAGTTTTTCCATCTAAAAACTTTTGTTGTCCCCAACCATGACTTTTTTTATTTGCATGTGTTGGGTATTTATGCACCATGCACCATCCTTCAACTTTTACACATATGTTATTATATACATGCATGAAATGGTACATTTCAATTTTTTATGAGTTAAAATAGTTATAGTTCTAATGTGATACTAAATATTTGAATGGTATAAATATAAAAAGTAAAATTTATCTATTAAATATCCAAATACATAGAAATTGAGTGGCCTCTATTTGCGTACATAACACACAATTCTTAGGTATTTACATAGCTAACATTTAAATTTTCATATTTACATTTGTAACAATTAGGTGTATAAACTTATGGTTGAAAAGGTGTGTTTCCCCCCCTCTTTTTTTTTAATAAAGTGGGTGATAGTGATATTTTTGATGTGATAGCAAAGTATTGAGTGCTATGCATGTAAATATTAAATCTTGGGTGTTAGATATATAAATACACAAGAATTTTGTAGAATGTATGCAAAAACTCCACACTTATTTCATAAATAGCTCCAACAACCTGGAATGAAACATTAATTGCTGCCCTTATGGTTTTAAAAATAAAAAATAAAGATGATTGAAATCAAGGTTGGCCATATAAATTTTGATGGGACTTCAGTTATAAATGTATACCCGGCATATAACTTTTGACGGTTCTCTTGTGGAGCTACCTCATTTGTTGCCTAAGAAGCAAGTTTTTGGGAAGATGAAATTTTTATTTCTCACATTGATATACTTTGGTTTCTTGAGGGCATAAGAAACTAGAACAATGTAATATATCAACAATGATAGCTCACATATGTTCTTCTGAGTGTACCACTTAAATGTATATTATATTTTAGTGTTAACGTGTCATCAATAAATTTTATCAAACATAAATGCCGATGTATTTTTTATAAAAGATCCTTTAAATTCAAAATTGAAATTATTGGGGTCCCGATTTCAACAAACTTATAGTTAAACTAACCATCTCGACAAGTTGAAACCAAATGTACAGAGTTGGTTCATTTCGGATCCAATCAAGCACATAGTAAGCCATTAGAGCACATTTTAAAGCTTTAGATCATCAAAGTGAATAGTAAGAAGAACTGCAAATTTGACAATTTATAGTTAAATCAAACTTCTCCATGAGAGCAATTCAACAAGCCTATGGTTGCTAAAGTCTGAGGTCATGAAGACAACCAAATCTTAATAAATCTTCTACGATCAATGAGGATTAGAATGAATCGTCTGATTGGGTGGTAGGAAAGTTATGCTCCAAAAGGAAAAAATACTCTCCCCAAATGGCTATACATAGGCCCCTTCTCTCTTCACTTGGAAAATGAGGAATATAAGAAGAGGAAATCCAAAGCAAGAATTGGAGAGAAGATCCTGCAATAACCACCGGCCTCTGTTGTCGCCAACCAATGTGAAACACCACATGTCACCCACTATCGATCAGCGTCAGTCATCACCGCCTACCGTTGCTAACTACCTTATGCAAGTAATCGATGTTTGCAACTATTGTATCCAAATATGGTTGTTGAGTCTAACATATATATTGAAAACCCGACAATAACAGTCAGTTTCCGTAGCTGTCGACCATCGTAGACCCCTACCCGTCGACCATTGTTGACAACTGCCAACAGTTACCATCTGTGGTCGAGTTCCACTGATCGTTGCCAACCACCAGCCTCCACCGACCCCTTTTTACAATCGTTTTATTCCAAATATGGTTGTTGCGTCTAACACCTTTATTGAAGACCCGAAGAATAACCACTAGCCTTCGTAGTAACTGACCAAAGTCCACCTCCAAAAACCACTGCTAGCAATCTAGTGCTAACCACTGGCCTCCGACAACACTAGCTCGCAACTGTTATAAGTCAATCAGAGTATTTATGGTAAACTAGTTCCTTTGTAGCCATTAATTACGACGTTTGTGGCCAATTATTATTGTTATAATTTTCAACTACGACATCTATGACCAACTATCGCTATTGCAGCTACCGACTACAGCTTTTATGAC
>NW_018217328.1:0-2064 GCF_001263595.1 Phalaenopsis equestris | reverse complement strand
TTGCCAAACATAAAAAACTACGGCCCCAAACTCACCTTAAGACCCACTGTCCACATTAATCATTTTAAGGTGAATGGAGTACTTTCCATAAACGTAATAATAGAAAATAAATTAATCATCAAAATGTTATGTCTAAAATCCATATTTCTTCAATCTTTTTCTAAAACTTAAATGATTTTTTTTTTCATTTAGTACAAATGTATGATATAAAATTTCATAAGCTGACACCCCAACTACTTAAAGAAGAACCATGTGAACACATTTTTACTTCCTGATTTTGTGGATCTATCATTGAACAACTTCTAAATCATATTGTCTTGAATTGTTTACTCTACTGCAGATCGTGAAGCGTGCAACAAATTGACCATTCATCCAAAAATAAATAAATAAATAACAAAAAATAAACTCACAGACATCCAGTTCTTTGTCCATTTCCCAAAGCCAATAATCATCATCTCTGATAATATCATCATAATCTTTTCATATTCTATATTTCTTTCTTTGTCGTAACAGCAAAAATCAATAAAAAACATTTCATATCAAAACATAACTTGGGCTGAACCTAAAGGATACGTTATCTCAACCATATTATAACAAGTAAATAATAAGCAAATGATATAGATTTTCTATTTCAGCCATTATTATTTAGTGTAGATGATATAGAATTGCCCATGAATCGAAGTAACTAATTAGCATATAATAATTACCAGCCTGAGCACCTAGAAGATGTAAATGCAGGCGATGGAAGTAAGCAGCGTTGTCAAAAACACAGAGACTATATTCACCGAATTGTTGTCCAGGATGTTCATTCCTGAGATCTTCAACACAGTCGCACCAGGTTTGGCGACCACCTTAAACAATTTAAAGCAAATATTTCAATTCAGAAATGAAAACAGATTGAGAGCTTAAAAAAAAATGGAAGTTTTACCCTCTTCCGCACGCTACAATATCCACTAAACTGTAGTGTTGCGCCTATAAATGAATCTATCAGGCTTCCAAAAAGCCCGGCTAATGCAGCAACTGGTACTGCTAGCAGCTGCCTCCAAGCTGCATCTGCAGAACATTCAGCCGTGATCATTCCAGCAAGAGTAAAAGGAATACCAATGGCGATGCCCGCAGCTGTAGCAGCTAGAAGTCCATCTAGGGTAACCCCGCCGTTTGTACCCCTGCGTACAGTCTATCGGGAAAAGAAACGAATATTATGTCTTGTTGGAAGCATCATCTCAACAAAGGAAATTTAAAGGTTCAACATTAGAAATTATTTTAAAAGGAAGGTCAAATTAAGAAAAAGCAGCAAGAAAAGCAAAGACATTGGTAGCTTAAGAAGACACTCACTATTTCTTAGATGTGGGCTCACAATGCCTTATTATTCAATGGAAATGCAAATTACATGGGATCTCAAGCAAAAAGGCTTAAATTTTGTTTCATCGATTGAAACCATCCATTCTATTGGATGAGGATGAGAGGCTATAAATTAGACTTGGAGATCGAAGATTGCTCAAAAAATCTGCTTGGACTATGGCTTGGATAAAACACAAATGAAGGCAAGAGCAAGCCAAGCCCGGCTCAGATAAACTTGCTTTGAGTTAAGCCTGGAACAAATTGAGCTAGTTGGAGATCAAATCAAAAGGCATACATATATAAATACTGATAATATGTGAGTATATGCATAGGTATAGTCATAAAGTGACTATCCCGGTCATCAATGATTGGGCAGTCCATGTTATTGCGAATCCAAAGGTCCAGAGCTCACCACTCGTCAGAAACCACCTCAAAGAAGGAAGCAAACGAAGACCAAGTGCCCAAAGCCGAGTGATCAAAGCAAAGCATTTGGAACCACATTAGTGGAAAATGAGCATCCAATGATGGGTAATCAAAGTCAAATACCGGAAGCCAAATGACTGGAAAACTATTATCCAAAGCCGAATGTCTCCTCTGCATCCCAGCGATTTGATTGGAAGTTGACTTTCCAAACATGAAAGGCCAAGTCTTAGAATCCAAGGCGGGATAGGCACAAAACCATCATTTTATTAGGAACACAGCCTTTATAAATAAAAAAAAAAA
>NW_018217327.1:0-2064 GCF_001263595.1 Phalaenopsis equestris | reverse complement strand
AAATAATATGATATATTAATTTACTTATTGATAGTATTAATGTACAATGGGATGTTCTATTTCCTTTTCATGCTCATCTTCAAATAAAATGTAAATAATATAAGATTTTAAATGGATTCACTTATAATAATTGGCATACTTTTTTGTATTATTGTTCATTTAAGTTAATATAGTTCAGAGTTGCGATAAGCCCACACAATCATGTTGATAACTCATACTTGTTGATAAATATTTACAAGAAAGAATCATGTAAATCAAATGGGTGATGGGAAGGACTTGAAGCAAATGACAATAAGTAATTTATAATTCCTAGATGTTATTAAAATCAAAGTGCATTTTGTTGCTAATTTGAAACAAATAATTTTATAGTTGAATGACTCTCTTAAAACATTAAAGATGTGTATTAGTATAAAGTGTATGAGAGATTACTATAGTTCTCAATACAGGCATAAATACTTAAATATCTATACAACCATATTCCAGACTTTATATTCTAAGCCTTCAGACCGGTCATGACATCCCTTTTCAATCTCTTAAACTAGTGGCCATAAAAAATAAATTTAAGAGGCAGTAAGGACATCAACAACCCATATCAAAGAACTCTTACTAACAGGTCCACAATATCGACACTCGGCCAATTTGATCTTCTACTATTCAGCTGACCTCATCATTCAGAGTATCTTTCCACACTATAAAAAATTGGTAAAAGATCTAAAATGATAAAACTGAAAGATATAGATCATAAAAAATCATTTAGCCAATGAGCAAAATATAACCAAGCACGCGTGCTCCTCCAACCCAACAAAGGAAAAGATTTGCTTCGTAAGAAAATTTTGCAACACAACCTCGAGAAAAGTTCAAGAAATAAGGAGACCCAACAAAAATGTCCCATCTCCCTCAAGTATCTCATAATGGTTCATCAACAAAGTCATTCCCTTGGTATGATTGAATCCAAACTCCCAATCAAGATTTCGGTCATTAACAATGTCATCCAACCAATACCGAAGTATTATGTCCCAACAATAAACCATGTTGGCACATCCATAATTGCTATCTCAGAATAACAATCACCTTGGTTTTGTTAGCTGCACCAACCCTCAACCAGTAAATCAAGAAACTTGCAGTTATTTCTTGTATACAAAGCATCCTTGCTAATAAATAAATTATGCACTCTAATAGCAATCGCTGAGATGAGTTATGGCACATAGTTGAGAAAGACTTCCAATTGTAAAGGTAAAATAACTTATACCTTCAATTTTACCATCACAAAAAATCCCACTCTACCCAGAGTATTATGCCACCCTATTCCATAAAATTCAAAATATTTCCTAACAAAGCATATGATGGCTTCAGATCCCTATGAATATGTGGATAACTTGAGGATCATCAAATGAATTCGTTATATCAATAACCCTCTACTCAAGTCTTCTCAGTTACTATCAAAGAGTAAAATTGATCTTGCATCTATTGCTTACAGGAAGCAGTGCTAAATTTTCTGCAAAGTAGGCTCAAATATTTCCTAATCATATCACCATGAATAGTTAAATAATAAAGGCCTCCCACCTTTGACTAATTCGCTAAATAAAGGATACCTCCAAAAAATTACTTTCGATAGTTCTAAATAAAAGCTAAAAAATCAAAAAAATCAAACGAGAACTTTGGTAAGCCTTCCTTGAAGAGCTTCATCCTAAATCTTTCTACTCTATACTCATGAGTTTACATATATCCAAATATGGTCAAATTCATCAAAATCTTAAGCTGGTGTTGAAGCAGCAATTGACACCCAGTATTAGTAGTATTCATAACATTTCACCAAGAAGAAGAACAAATCGAAGTTGTACCTAGTTCATGGTGCCAAAAGAATGATAAGAAACAAAATCAAACCGACCCAACAAAAGAACTAGAGGCAAGGTCATTAGAAACTAGCAGCAATTGTGGTGATAATGGTAAGTGTACACCTCCCCAAGCACCTCATGGACTAACATTCTCATGTTGTTCCGTACTTAAATGGTTTAAGCATTACCAACCTGGCATTAATATTGATATATCCACTATACTCACAAA
>NW_018217326.1:0-2063 GCF_001263595.1 Phalaenopsis equestris | reverse complement strand
TTGTTGTCCATCACACCTACCGGCCACCACACTCCTCCCTAAACAACCTCACAGCCGTCAACCCTTCCCCATACCCTTAGCATATTGCCAACACCACCAACACCCGTGGATTGTCTCTCCCAGCCCTAGCTGGGGATTGGTTGTTGTCTCTCCCTTTCCCATTTGTGTCATGTTAAAACCTTCATTCAGTGTTAACAAAAGTTGCTTTTTCGTTTCTGATAATTTCTGATCTAGTTCTAGTATCTGTAAGGTGCATATTTTCAAAACCATGGTTAGTTTTTTTAAAATTTTGATGGCCTCAATTTTGCTGATGACTAGTTCTGTGAAAGATCAAAGAGCTCTAGAAGTAGTCGGGAGGGCTTAATATTAAGATCAAGTGGCCGCTGTTCTGATTATGAGTCTATAATGGAAGGTTTAGAAGATTGGTGCCGGGCTTTAGAGAGTAGGAAGGGATTTCTTAGCTAATGTTTGGAGACAGCTACTGAAGGAGTTGTTTCACAAGAACTATGGCGATGAGAATGGTTGCCGAGGTCCGGAAAGATACGTAACTGATGACAAAAGAGTGGCAACTATATTTGTTTTGTTTCTAAATGCTTGATATAATGGAGATTTAGGGAAAATATGGTGTAATGTTATAAGGTTGGGAAAATCAAAGCAGTTACACGCTAGAAATTATTTCACGCGGTTCTCGCAAACTGGACTCGACGGTTCACTGGTCGAACTGGCGGTTTGAGGTGATTTGAAACAATTTGATGCTAAAGTGGCTTTATTAGATGCTGTGATCGAACTACTAACCGGTTGAACCGACCAGTTCGGTTTTCAAAATATTGCAACTTTTAGAGTTGAGCAGATTTCTTCCTGTGGGAACCACGGGTTGAAGTGTTAAGATAAGTTAGTAATAATATACCGCTTAATTTGCAGCCTACTGGAACCACGAGAATGACTGTGATGGAACCCTGCACTCCGTAATCTCGCACCATCACGCGTTCTTTAGTTACACATTAGGAACGCTCGATAGGTATGTTGTGAGCAAAGCTTTTTAAATGTCAAAACCAAGCCTTTTCAATATAGAAAAATTTAAACGATGCGTAAATAAAAATTCAAACCATGCTCAATAAAAATAACTAATATTTTTAATAATAGTAAATAATTATTTATTTTTGAGCTAAACACGGGTTTTGATTCAAACAAACGAGTATGAATCAAGCCGAAGACAAATAGGTTACTCACAAGCCATTTCGAACACGAGCAAAACATGAACAAATCTTGAGCTTTCTCAAGTTCAGTTCGTTTACACCCCTGAGTGTATCTAGTGTTTCAATGCCATAATAAGTTACACCTTAAACTTCCCTAAGGTTTTTTTATAATGGTTAGGGAGATCATTTAATGCTCATAACGGTGAAATGACTTATCCTCCCATCTTCGACATGTAGCTTTTCCTAACATTGCTTCATCCCGGTGTCCTAGAGTATACCAAGTTATTGTGATCATGGAGGGTCATTTTTATAATGGTTATTGGTTGCTACAAGGACTATGATGGAAAAATTGGGTTTTTCCAAATGGAGTAGATTGCCGGTACTACTTACAAAATCATAGCCTTGTTGGAAGCTCCTGAAATTCTGTTAATCGCATTGAGCTCTCGATCAAATTACTATTTGACAGTCTTGACAAATTTCTCTTGGATTGCCTTTAAACAGGTTCTACTAGATTTGCCTATTTTCCTCTCAGCTTTTATATTACCAATTTTTCTTGTTATTTTAGAACATGATAAAATCTAAAAATACAAGGGTGCTCCAATAAAATCTAGATCAATTATTTGGCATTAGTTCTCACGTGCAAGAAAAGTTTTGTAAAGCTGTTTGGATTGTTGCAAAGAGCTATGTCTAATGCCTAATGGCGCTATGTACACCATCTACAACTATGATGACCTTTCAAGGAGTTATCATTATGTTGGTTAGTGCTTGATGGCTCTCACCTCCCAGACAATGGGTGTCATCATTAAAATGGAACATTTACATTTGTACCACACAATTCTTATGCATTTACATATTTTACACCTAAAC
>NW_018217325.1:0-2063 GCF_001263595.1 Phalaenopsis equestris | reverse complement strand
TAAAAAAAAAAAAAAGAGATTGGTTCTGCCCCTACCTTTAGGCTTAAAAGACCTGCAATTATGAAATTAAGAAGGGAAAAGGTTCCTTGGCTGGTTACTCTATCTTCCTTTCTGTAAGCCAGCTAAACGCCTAACTATTTTCTCTATGGTATTATAAGTAAGCTTTTTGTTTGCAATCTCTTGTTCTTCCTATTTCATCTTTTAGCTTTTAATATTAACAGATTAATCTCCCAAATTTCAATTTTTATATACAAATCATCTGTTTTTTTTTTTATATTTTCAGTATAATTTGAGTGGTCTATAGGTAAAAATTAAAATTTTGATGATTAATATGTTAATAAATAAGAACTGGGTGGTAGTTACTTAAATCATAATCACAATTTGATTGATATCATAATCACAATTTAGTCATGCTTGAAGCACATAAGAATATTTGCTTCTATAATTTTGTATTTTATAGTTCATGTTTTGCATTATGTTAAATCCTAAGTTTAGATTTATAATTTGCCTTTGCATTTTAAAAAAAGAGCTACCAGTAGTGGTATGAAATTAAATGTGTTATTTGGGCCTTTATTCAAAACTACTCCAATATTTCTATGTTGGTCTTTTTTGTATACTTGAAAATTACTAAGTATCTTCGTAACGACTATAGCTTCGTTGTAGGGGTTCCCCTCTTGGGAAGATCATCGTTTGTGAACATGATGGGGGAACAATCTCCTCCCTTCTGCATGACTGTGAGGTTGCACAACCCCACCCATCCTGGTCCTTATTTGGGAGCTTTGTTGGGGGGCATCCGTACCTTCAAGGATAGTCGGGACTATCCCGCCGATACAGAAGATTCTCATCCGGACGGGCCCAGATGGAGTTTCTATCTCTAGCACCTCGGTATGCCCTACTCATTACCTTTCAATCTGTGCATATCATGCACCATCTTGGTTTGATATCAGCTTTATTATCAAGTTCTTGTCCCCTGACTTCCTCTCTATAAGCGTTAGTCTATGTCATTTCGAGGTGGATGCAAGTTGGCCGCTGCTCTTTGGTTGTTCCATTCTCTCCATGACTTTCATGCTCCTCTTTTAGTCAATGGTATGGCTCCACGTTCACTGCACAATTGTTAGGTGGGGCGGCTATTTGTTGAAAGCCCACATCAACTATCTTGAAGCTGGATGATTTGTTTCGTTTTCTCAATTTATTTGAGTTGGAAGGCTGTTGGTTCATACGAGCTGGTCTGGTTAGATGGATTCCTTAGGAGTGATGTACCCCTCATCCGTCTGAGATGCACCACCTTCCTAGTACGTAGGACTGGCCGATTGAGCGTGTGGTCCTGGATCATTCTAGGTAGATCCAGCGGGGCCATATCACCTCCTCTGCCATCCACGAGATGACTTTGCGATTTGTGTTGGCATATTTTCAATGTACGGTCAAATAAGAGTGAAATCATACAGCTATAGGTTATCCAATTTGAATTAATTTGCTTGCTGCTCTTGTCATGAAAGACTTATATAAACCTTTTTTGTATTGTTTGGTATATTTTAGCCAGGTTGTCCTTGTTCATTCTAAAAACTGATTTATGATTTTTTATATGGTGAGGTCTATGCAATATGCAATAAAGAGAACTTGTATCATTTAATGTACATGTAAGGATCGTATAAGAGCTAGACAAAATGAGAAGAATTATGTTCTAAATGATGAACATTTTGACTCATCAATAGTTGATTCAAAGGGCCAAATAATAACACATTCAGCATGCATGTATAACTATTTCACAAATCAACAAAATTTATTCTTCAGGCAAAAGATTGATCACCTGATTATCTTATAAGCATCTAAAGAGACATGGCACGGCTAAAAGGAAATAAATGTAGGAGAATGCCACAAAACAGACAAGTGATAGGTAGATGTTGTTGCAGCAAAGCAAAAAATTAGAACAAGAAAATTTGCAAAATATAAAACACAAAAACAAACAGATTTATGTGGTTCAACAAGTTGCCTACGTCCATGGAGCTACAGAAGATTTTATTAATCTGAGGATTACACCGTCGATCACGTCGACTTACAAGAAA
>NW_018217324.1:0-2063 GCF_001263595.1 Phalaenopsis equestris | reverse complement strand
ATAGGTTGATTTAGCGCCAAGGAAGAGCACTAAAGCAGCATGGGTGGGTAGAGATAAATTATTTTTTGATACTATGCCCTTCATACCACTGGTAAAGATTAAATATACTTCCAGAAATGGTTTTCAAATGTTTAGAAATTTCATATTGATAATTTAAATTAATAGTCATAAAAATCTATGATAGCAAAGCAGAATCAACAAAACACGATCATAAATGCTCAGCAAGGAAGAAAAGAAAAACGCTAAAGTCCAACCAAAGAAGACAAAGTAGAGACAACCAAAATCATCCATTCATGAACAGGCAGTTGTCAAACAAAAGCAAGAAACAGGTGATTTTTATATCCTTGACGAGGAAAACCAATATTTTCATGTCATCAAATTAGCATGACAAATGGCGTTTTCTTTTTTAAAATGATTTCAAAGATTGATGATTAGTTATCAATCTGTATAAGACAAGTGCATATCAACAAATTAAAATTGATATGGAAATATAGAACAAACAGAAGCCTAACCTTGTTTCCTATATATCCCATAGCACCAACACCAACAGAAGACACCTTCACGTTTTGAATAATCTTTTGAAGGTATCTCCGAGCCCATATTGATATGAAAATGCCAACCATTTGTTTTTTTATGATCCTCACAAAAGACGATCTTTTCTTTGCACGGAAAATGACACGTGGATCAAACTCTTGTATCGATCCAAAGTATAATGAATCTTTTTTATCTCCCAAAGCTGAAGCGAGTGGACTGCAAGTCTTAAAAGACTTTGATCTTAAAGTTGGACTATCTGAAACACGCCTGGCTAATAGTTCCCGTGGTTGTTCTGGCCATGCCAAGCCAATCTTTTCTGAGCCACTAAATGTTTTAATTAGCTTGTTTTGTTGAGAAATTGGTGTTTTGGGAATTATGTCACTGTCTATCATACTAAAACGATGACACTTATCCAACTTTTTCATTGATAGCCCGTTCTCAGTGCTAATCCCATTGAAATCATCACAATCATTCATGGAATCATTAACTTGTTGGATCATTTCATTGTCACTTTCATTATCAGTTTCATGCAAAAGCAATTTTTCGATGATGGCAGAAGCATCTTCAGATGGCTTGAGCCTTGAAGGAGAAGGAGGATCACTGTAGCATTTGCATGTTGGTTTTCCCGTTTGAACTTTGTTCAGTGACTTACGAATGAGATTTTCCCATCTTGGCACTGGACTGCAGTCTTCAGCACCGAATATGTTCCCCGCATTCAATGGAACAACCTCCTGAAAGCTGCAATTGTCTCAAATATGTTATATATGTTGGAAAATAAAACAAACTTGTAATGTTCAAAGTGTTTCACTATACTAACTATACAAAATTACAACAAAATTCCAAAGTAGAGGCGAATGAATTAGTAATTGCAACCAGTTTTTATCTAATAGGAAACAAAACAAGGAAAAGGGTTTATGATATTACCCAAGCACATACATATCAGCAGGTTCATTTGTATTTAGCCACTCGTCAATATCCAAGTCATCATGCGGTACTTTCCCCCCAACATTCCATGTACCAACACAAATCCTACGAAAAAAAAAAGGTCAATTAGAAGAAGTTTAGATTAGAGTTAATAAATGTTCATTTATGTTGGAATTGACTATGATGGTTAGTTGAATATAGATTTATGATGCAATTAATGAGTATACGAATTTAGTTTCAAAAAGAATTTTGAACATTGGTGTATTGCAAAAAATTTTATTTTGAGTATTGTATACATTTATAATGTAATGAAAAGAGAACAATTACAAACGAATGAAAAATTCAAATAGCAGTATGAAATAGAAGTCTTAAAGTTAATGTAACTTGCCTTATATCCTTGGCATCAATGTATTGTGCACGTAGGGTCTCAGAATTTCTCCTCCTTAGTATGCAATAAGCCCCCTCTGACTTGTTATTAAGTAGCAAAACTTCAGCTTACTAAAGAAGCATTTAATGATATAGAAATCAATATCATCATAGTCAGCAAAATGTCCAATTTCATGACTTTAAAACTAACACAATCTAATCATTTTTGTTTTTTTTTT
>NW_018217323.1:0-2058 GCF_001263595.1 Phalaenopsis equestris | reverse complement strand
AAAAAAGCTTATTTATGTCTATTACTGTATATGAACTTTAATTTGTCATGAATATTATGATCTTTATCATCAACAATATGATGTCTATCACAGGAGAAAATATTACATGCGGTGACCGCATGTCTGGATGTGTCGTTGTGCGATGTATAGCGGCTTGGCTGCATTTGGACCGTTGTCCGGACGTGCAATCCTCAACACGTCATATTTTTTCCATCAAAATAATAAAGAATAAGGGGTGAACATACTTTTGCTAAGGTTCCATTTCTGTTTTATCATGCAAAAAATGAACTTGCAGCACATTCCGTTGGTAAAATCATGTATTAAAAATTAACAGTCTATAGTTTAACTTCAAGTTCCTTAAATCAGCAGAATATTTATTGAACAAAGAAAAAAATACCTCAAAAATTTCTTTACTTCACAAAAATATAGAAATATAGTAGATTCAAACATAAAAATCAGAATTATGATATGGCTGCTTGAAAAAAATGCATAATTGAATGTACAAATTTCAAAGATTTTGCTTGTTTGTAAGTGCGAGGAAAAGTTATAACCGTTATCGCTACCTGGATAGGATCGATCAGAAGCGCTAGTGACATTGTAAATGAAAGAAGTCTTGATCCATCCATTGAACCCTTTGAAGCAATCATCGAAATAGCATGAAGAACTATCAAACCTCCTATACACAGGATCTGCACAATCTGAGGTATAAATGCCTTCATCTTCTTCTTTCCAATACGAGCTATCAGATCATCATGGGCAAGCCTATAGAAATGCAGGTTCTCCTTCAGCTCTCCATTGTTGGCCCTCACAACGAGCATCAATGGAATTACCTGGATTGTTAAACTAAATACCGGCTCATTAGTGATTCAACCGATGAATCAACAAACAACAAAAAACATAGCACGGAAGAAAAGAAATCTTCAAATAATGAAAAACTAAACTTAAAATAAACCTCATTAAGGTAGGAAGAAAGCTTAGCAGAAGTTATCTGTGCCTTTCTCGATATGCCCTGAAGCCTTTCACCAAGGTAGCCAATGAGAAGTAACAAGATTGGAACTCCCTTCAGTCATAGAATTAATGTGCAATAATACTAAAATCAGTCCGTAAGAGCCTAATTATCAAAAAAAAAAAAAAAATGCAGGAACTTCTGATATAAAACCTACCATGGCTGAAACTACGGCAAGAGGTGGACTCAGGACCACCATCTGAGCAGCCATCACCAAAAACTGCAGGACATTCGGCACCACAGTCTAATTTTTCATTCAAACAAAGATCAAATCATTATGTATTATCGAAGATCAAACTCACAAAAGAAATTCGATTCTATAACAAATGATCCAGCAAAGAACATAGATCAATTATAAACATCAATAAAGAGATCGCAGAGTGCCGCTTACATTCAAGACAGAGTACAACATATCGGCGACATCCGATGCTTCAGAAGTGAGCCTGTGAGCAAGATCGCCGGCCTCCAATCCCGCGTTTCCTTCGAAGAAGCCCATGTCTCTCTCAATGACCCTGCTAAAAACGTATGTCCTAATCCTAAACGCAGCTCCCAAGGCCGCCTCCCATAGGAAAGCATGCTGAAGGTAAGTCGCGGCTGATCGAGCTAGGGCTAGAGTAGCCAAGGCGATCCCATCGGAGACCATCCGGTCGGAACCGACCTCCGTCAAGATCGAGGGTATTTTCCCAGCCTTGGGAACGGCGACGGAGAGGCAGCAAACGGAGACGGCGCTGCAGATCCATCCCTTGAGAATGGGCTCCCATTCGGATTGGAGATGAGGTTTGATTTGATCGAAAGAGGAGGAGGAGAAGCGTGGAGCCTGGGGAGAGAAGCGGAAGGAAACGAGGTGATAGAGGTTGGGGGACGAGGAGGAAAAATGAGAGGGTTTAACGGAGAAAAGGAGGGGTAGAGATTTGGAAGAGGAAGGAAGGAAATGAAGAGAGTTCACACGAGGAGTTGCAAAGAAGAGCTGTGCCATGGCCGCCGGAGCAGTTAAAGGTGCAAGCTTTGAAATGGTGGGTCTATGCGGCAGTTTGCTTATACATATCTTGAAT
>NW_018217322.1:0-2058 GCF_001263595.1 Phalaenopsis equestris | reverse complement strand
AGGGTGAAATCCTTAGGTAGTGTCTTATCTGCTATCTCATCTGCCTTTTAAAATTTTGACTCAGAACCGTGTGATAAACTTCTCTCATCCTCATTTTTAATTTTTACCTTTTTCTTCAAGGAAGGTCGGCTCATTCTACTTTTTGGAACCAACATTCCTTTCACCCCAATTCCCTAAGTCCTCCATCTTCTTCTATAATTCATGTGTAGCAATTTCCAATATCTATTTTTCTTATGTTTTATCTTACTTTTAATGGGTTAATGTTGGTTTTGTCCATTGCTAACAGTGTTTTCCTGTTGAGCATTCATTATATTTTTCCCTTTTAGTTTAATTTAGTGCTAAGTTAATGCTCTCATATTCCCAAAATTAAAAGACACTTGCCCTAACAATACAAACACATTTTTTGGCTCAAAGAAATATCATTGTCACTAAAGGTTGATAGACAAGATTATTATATAGGCTGGGAATAGACGCTTTCATAATTCCAATCAGTTAGAATTAATCAAAAATTGGCCTGATTACTATTAGATTTGGATTAGGTTGATTCAAGTCAGATTAATTGGGTTAAACAGATCATATTCATGTTGATATTATGTCCCAAAAAAAATTACATTATCCATATAATAAATGGGTTAGATGGGTTGAGTTTAGGTTATGGGGGTTTGATCAAATCAATTTCAAGCATAAACCAAGCCCATCTAATTTAGGAATTTATTTCATTAATTTTTAAGATTATTCTGAGAAAGATGTATAATGAATTGAGACATTTGAAACCTCCAAACTATACATTTTCGATTCAATAATCACAAATTTAAAATACAATGAATGTTTATATGAAAAAGGTCTATTCCTGAAGTGTCAAAGAGATTCATGGGAGGATAATAACTTTAAGCCCTAACATGATCCCCATTCAATTAGATTGATACCTAAGTAGTCCTAACCACCTTGAGAGTAACTGCAAACTTATAATTTTCCTCTGTCTATTTTCCAATATCTCAATCTCGATACAATCGGGAAGGAAAATTAGCACCATTCATAACGGGATTAAGTAAATCCTACATGTAGCCCCTTCCATTTGGGACTTCTTTAATTGCAAATGAACAATATTGTTAAAATGCCGTTCCAAAATAGGCAGAAATAACCCTCCAATATAAAACAAGAAAGCCTAGCATCAAGCTAAAATTACCATTTCATTAATTGCTTAAAAAACCATTCAAAAATCTAATGTAAGGAAAGAAAAAGGTGTTCATAAGAATATGGTAAAGGCCTTCTCCAAATAATATATATCAAGTAAGGCATCGTTCATCAGACAAATCAAGATAAACAGTACCATGCTATGCTGATCCGCCGCTGGAAGCTCGAGCAGGGCAATCCTGGATCTCCACAGATAAAAATTCTGCATTGTGGAGAGAATCCTTGTTTGGATCCAAAACAACGAAATTACAGAATTACTTGATGCACATAACCCTAACCTTGAAAGAGTCGAGCATGTGCCTGTAGATCCCTATAAACTAAATCTGGAGTATCTGCATAACACCATCGAAGGAAGTATCAGAGAGGCCGCCATCGCCTTTAGGGACGAGGCCGAGGGTACATCGAAGACCTCGTGATCAGTGAGGCGAGCGATGGAGGATAATTCTTCGTAAGGAAGAGTGTTGTGACACTTGGGGAGCACGGAATGGTTGAAGGGTTTGTCGATGAGTGGGTTGGTGACGGCGTCGCGAGAGTACGATTTGACGGTGATCATGTGTCAGTGGAGAATAATGGCATGGCCGGCCATGCGGGCGATGGGGAAGGGTAGTCCGTAGTCGTGAGTGGAGGGGGATTCGGTTTCTCCAGCTTCTTCCTCATGCTTCGCTTCATCGCATTCCAACCCATTGGCCCGCATTGTGGCATCGTGTGGGAGGCGAGGAGGAGAACCATAGGTTCCAAAAGTCTGACTTCAACGGAAAAAATATAACGTCAGTGCTCCTTCGGATTGGAACAATCGCATTGTTATAGCTTTCTTAGAGGAATATTCTTATACAAATATTTCATATGCCTTCTTTATGTAAAATT
>NW_018217321.1:0-2056 GCF_001263595.1 Phalaenopsis equestris | reverse complement strand
GAAGGTAGACCAGTTTGGGATGAACCAACCTCAAGGACCACTAGTAATTGAGGAAAATTAACTGGTTGATGCTAACACTGCATCATTTGAGACCCTAAATGCAATTAATAATAGGATGAACAACCCACATTCAAACTATTACAATCCTAGTTGAAAGAATCACCCGAACAACATTTGAACAACAATCAAGGATAAGGAAACCAATAATGGGGGAGTAATCAACCTAACTTTTGGGGTATTATAATATCAAGGTAATTTGAACCCGATGCCTTCTCATCCTCAAGTATTTAACTTTAACCAACAATTCAAAAAGAAGAAGTTATTTTTAGAAGAAGTTGTTTTGCAAATGGGGAATCAGCTATAAAGCCAAGGTGCAGTTATTAGGAACATAGAGAACCAATTGAGACAGATTGCAAACTCACTTATCAGTCGACCCTAAGGAACTCTTCATAGTAACACTGTCAAGTCTTACTGGTGACACCATGATAGTTGTGATCCAAGATAGAAGGTCCCGTCACTGTTGTCGCTTAAGCTTTCAGGAGCGACTTCTTCTGGAAATGAAGGCATAATCCTCTCTGCTCCTGATGAGCCACCTGATGATTGACATCAAGTCATCGCCTCATACTTAACAAGAGGAATACTCCTTAATGGCCGCTCTCATGCCACTCACATTCATACGTGAGCGTTGTCATTTACTATTCCAAAATGGTGCCTTTTAACGACGTTCTTTTGACCAAATGTGGTTATGATGTGTTGGAAATGATGAGATCCAAGAAATATTGACTGAGGTCCATGACGACCTTTGTAGGTCTCATCAGTCAGACCCCAAGATGAAAGCCGAGATCAAGAGACTCAATTATTGTTGGCCTTCGATGACCCATGACTATTTAGATCATGCAAAGCGGTGCCCTCATTGTGAGGTTTTTTGCCCAGTACCTCAACAACCCTCGAATGCACTGCATCCGACATTAGCATCTTGGCCGTTAGAGGCTGGGGATATTGATATTGTAGGACCTATCGACCCTCCATCCTGTAAATGACATCACTTTATACTTACAGTCACCATCTACTTTTCTATGTGGTCGGAAACCATCCCCCTGAGGGGGGTTAAGGTCGAAAATGTGCTACATTATTTTTGATGTCAAGGTATGTGAGGGTTTATAAATTCATCAATGTCAAGGTATTCGAGGGTTCTTAAATTCAATATGTTGATTGATGCGTAGTATTTTAATCTCCCAATACTTTGTGCTCCATTGTACTGATGTGTTGGCTTTCAATAAGAGTTATTCTAGTTTAAGCTAAATCCCTTTTTAAACTCCAATTAGTTTTCTTGAAATCTATCGCTATGATTTGTAGAAATGAAAAGCCAATATTTTAATCTAGAGTTCCTCTTTAAGATGTAGTTAACTATATTGGTTTGCCTCTTTAGAGATATCAAAACCCATATATAAACTAAACTTGGGCATTTTATGACAGGGGAAAGACTTCTAATATGCAACACCATAGAGAATGAAGTAATCACTTTGTGAAAAGATCAATTGTCGGGTGCTATTTTTATTCCTAAGAATGATATATTATTCTTTAATGTCAAATTTGATCACGAGTGAGAGATTCTAAGATTCTTTTGAGTGGCCCCCAACAAACATAAATAATAAATTATTGCCTTATTTAAAATATTTTATAGTTCTCCTTTTACCTTTTATATCTCTACTCCCACTTACACATCTACTTATTCATTTTTTCTCTTTGCTTTTATATCTCTATATTCATCTAGATCTTCACTTGTTCAAATCTATTCTATTGTATTAAAAACATAGATATATAATTATATAGACACATAGACCTTTATAACTTCACTTAAATGTACACAGCATACAATCATCCAGCCACTCAGCCACCTATATACACTGTCATCCTAGGGTTGGAGAGACCAACAAGTCCCCCAATATCCAATTATCAAGCCTCGCTACACTTAGAAATTAATTCACATTTTCATTAAAACAACAACTAAAATTTCATTTAATCAAATAGAACATCATTAAATCTTACATACTAC
>NW_018217320.1:0-2055 GCF_001263595.1 Phalaenopsis equestris | reverse complement strand
CCACTTAGTGGGATAAAGGTTTGTTGTTGTTGTAGTTGTATTTGAAAATATCTTACATGCTTTTACTTGGAATTGCTCTCCCTAGGTTTGGGGAGAAAATTACAGAGTTTTCCTCATTCCCTTAAATTTCTTCTCCTTCCATGGCGTTAGAAGATTTGGCTTATATTTAGCCTTAAATTTTTCCAAAGCTTGACTTCATAGTTTTGACATATTCAAAAACAGCCTAAATAGTTGTCAAAAGATCCACTAGTGGCTTGATTTATAAAGTTGATTTTGGCTCGTTTAAAATAAAAAATAAACTCAAACCTTTAGCTATGTGCTTTTGAATGAAAATCATACCTAAACTTCTCATTTTGGAGATAATTAGCAAAACTAAGATGCCACCTAAATATAATTAGTCCTTTTTCTTGGTTAAGTGTGTATAGGGTCCACTGGACTTGATTTGACATGGCTAAACTCATTTTTCTTGTTTACTCGCTCATTTCCAATAGTATTAAGTTAAGACTTTGCAAACCACTCGAGTCACTAATTAGTTGAATTAAGGATTTGATAACCTGGAGTTTTGAGAAATTAAGATCAACAATTTGAGGATTCATTGTTTTGATGTTTTTTTTACTTTTATCTCTATTTTTATTTATTGTGGATTCGACAATTCCAGCACTATTTCACTTCAACAAATAAGATGTGGCTCACTTGTAATAAAAGCGGATCAGTTTGTCAAAAATGATTTTCTAGCTAGTTGAGTTTTTTCATGATCACACAACCAATCATAGAATTTCAAATGAACTTAAGAAATCATAGCTAATCAAAAAATTTCACAAAATTATGCAACCCCCTTTGATTCATGTAAATATTCTTGTAATTAGATATATCTTAGGCAAAAATGTAGCAAGAAGGGAAATGGAATTACCACTATAGACATAGGAGATAACATAGATAGAACAAAGGTAACATGACAAAAAATAAGTTACCAAAAAATAGGTTTGATTGCACTAAAGTTGAAAAGCATTAGGAATGAATGAAAGAGAAGGATTCATAAAATAGACCCCAAACAATTTGGATAAAAGTAACGATAATGTTTATGATGAAAAAGAAGAAGAGAAGAATGTAGAAATGGCTAGTATAAATTTTGTCTCTTAATTTTTACATGTCATTGCCCACAATCCTTCCTTCCATGCTTTGATGAATTATAATGGTTTCAGAAAATTAGCAGCAAGAATGCATGTTTCTATTATTCTATGTTGAGAATAATTTTTTTACCGATAGAGATGAATCGAAGTAATTATGATATGAATGCAAAAAACAAACCAATTACATATAATTAATCTACCATCATTCAAATTGCTCAAAAATCGTGTATCTCTAGCAAGCAACTACTACTTGAGTTCATATAACAGCAATGCAAAAGATTGTCTCAGAATATTGGTAAACATAAAACAGTGACTCGTAAGAACCAATCTCGTCTACTTAAGACAACTAGGAACCAAAGACTGAGAAATGAAAAGGCATGGTCTTACATTTTGTAAGTTTAGCAAGCTTCTGCGAAGTCTGGTAAATCCCAAGCCCGATCCTCGAAGCTCTCTTGTTGAATTCCGACTGGATGGAGACTGCCGACTTCGGCCCCTCCAGTTTCAACCCAACATTACTACTCTGTGCGTTTGAAGCAGATGATACGGACTTCCTTAATCTCTCGGCTACTGTAAGAAACTCCTGCGTACGATCCCGGTAGGAAGATTGCCCAGATCTGGCGGACATCTTCGAAACCCTAGTAGCAAGATCCACGAAAAAGAATACAGATCTATCGAGAAACCATACCTAGACAATTACGATGTTATAAAGCTGGTCGAATCAATTCATGCACCGATCCTTCTTGTTGATGACGATCCATGATATATTAGATCAAGATATTAGCTCCACGGAATAGAACATCCAACTAAGCTTTTGACCGAGTACGCGCCACTACAGTTGCAGGTCTTCTGTCGGCGACGAAACCCGGAAAACGGAGCGAAGAAGCACGTGCTGCCTTCACATATAAGAAATAAAGGCGCGCGCGGC
>NW_018217319.1:0-2053 GCF_001263595.1 Phalaenopsis equestris | reverse complement strand
AGCTGACTGTTTTATCTTTCATACGTATCTGAATCTGGAAAGCTGCTTCTTTGAGACTAGAAATTGCTTTATCATCACTACTGTTTGAGCTCGAGGCTCGATTTGGGTTGAGGAGAGTGACCCGACGAGCCTTTGATGTTTTCCCACTGGAATCTATCCTTGGATTGAATTGGATCTTTGTTTGACCGTGCATGTGGGCTTCGCTCGGTAAAGTTCGATCTTTGAAGTTACTTGTGGAGGTTCCTTCTATCAGTTGGCGTAGTTATTTAAGTAGATGTTGTGGATGTAGCTAACTTACAGAAACTAGTGCCTGTTTGTCTGCTTTCCTCTTCGTTTGCTCTCTCTCTTTCTTCATCATCCTCCCGTCGCTTCCAATTCCCTGATCCCGTGTTGGTTTCTAGTTGGAATTAGGTTAGCACTGGGGAAGGTGGGATCTTGTGATTTTTGTTGAATCAGAGGCGAAAGTTCGCAGCTTTCTTCGAATTCTATCGAAATCTTCTTGGTTCATGGGCTCTGCTAGCCACTACTGCAATTTTGGAAAAGAGATCTACATGGCGAATTAGGGTTTCTGCGTTTCTGTTCCCAATTAGAAACACATGAATAGTTCTCTCCTCCGTTCTTCATGGGTTCTTCAATTTCTCCGTTCCTTCGGTTACAGTACTTGATTTCTTCTTCCGGGCAAGATCATAGTTGATATTTCTCCTTTTCTTCTGTTTTCACCCAATTCTATCCACCCAAATCCCCCAATTTGATCCCGGTGACATCAGGATGAGGGATTTCCCTTCCTGTTTCGGTGAAAGCGGAGTTCAAGTTTCAGATGCCTCATCTAATTCCAGCAAAACTTCTCAGAATCTAGTTACCTGCATCTACAGCACTCATCTCTGTGGCACCTCTTGTATGATCTCCATCACATGGAGCAAGAACATAATGGGCCAGTGTCTCAGCATCGGAGTTGATGATTCGAACAACCAATCTCTCTGCAAGGTGGATATAAAGCCATGGCTGTTCTCCAAAAGAAAAGGTTCCAAGAGCACTGAAGCGGACAACACCAAGGTAGATGTCTTCTGGGATCTCTCTAATGCAAAGTTTGGCTCTGGACCTGAACCAGTAGAAGGATTCTATGTTGCAGTTCTTTTTGATTTTCACATAGTTCTTCTTCTTGGTGATCTACTCAAAGAGGCATATCGAAAGACCAATGCAGGTCCACCTCCTCATAATGCCACCTTCATAGCCAAGAAGGAACACATATTTGGTAAGAAGATATACTGCACAAAGGCTCAATTCTGCGACAGAGGTCAAGCTCATGATTTGATGATAGAATGTGAGACAATTGGGTTGAAGGATCCATGCCTTGTGATCCGCGTTGATAAGAAGAGGGTGATGGTGGTGAAGAGGCTCCTATGGAAATTTAGAGGAAATCAGACAATTCTTGTTGATGGATTGCCTGTTGAGGTGTTCTGGGATGTGCACAACTGGCTTTTTGATTCATCCATGGGAAATGCAGTCTTTATGTTCCAAACATGTGCTTCAAATGAGAAATCTTTGATGTGGGGTTCCTCCCAAATGTTGACTGAACCTCAGCTCTGGCGACTAGGGTTTTCGTTGATTTTGTATGCTTGGAAGAGTGAATAGGTTTGTCTGTGCATGGCTTATAGAGTTTTCGCACCAAAAAGAATCCAATGGTGTGTCATTTCTCTTAATATTGTGAGCAAAATTTTCATTAAGCTTAGACTTTTACTCCTTGTTCTTCAGTATATTTGGTTATATTGAACTATATAAAGTATGGAAAAATCGTGTTGTGCGTGTGCTTTAGCTTAAATTTGGAGTAGATCTAATCTTGTAATTTAGATTTTCTGAAGAATGAAGGAGATAAAGTTTAAAATAATTTTAATTAGTTTTATTTCACATTTTTTCTTAATTTTTGTGGCTTTTTTTCTCTTCTCTTGATTCTGCTGTTTTTCACTTCCTCATCTAAAAAATCTGTGTGGATTTGTATTCTTTTTTATTGCCCTTCAAGGTAATCAGTTTTAAGATTAGAAGTTGTCCATGCGGA
>NW_018217318.1:0-2053 GCF_001263595.1 Phalaenopsis equestris | reverse complement strand
ACATATCTTACACCTAAACTTTCATATTTACACATGCTTTTGACAAAATTTTCTAGGATATTGTGGAGGTTTGGTCTGATCATCTCTGTGATACAGATCAGTTGAAACATGATCCTGCTTCTATAGTTCCCTCTAAACTTTCTGTTGACATTTTAAGATGTATTGCTGCTATTTACTGCAATCTTGCAAATATACCAAAGCCCCAGAAAGACAAAATGGCCTTGCATGCTCCTTCATTGTCCTTTTCAAGCTCAATTTCTCAACAAAGCTCTGGTGGGAATTGGAGTCCAAGATACCAACATGAAGCTATTGTAAGTCCCTCAATTTTGGGACTGCAGAAATTTCAGGATGAATTATACAGTGATATGATCGAAATTTCAGTGATTTGTGTTGATGGTGAGCGATTTAGTTATGCTTCCAAAATGTTGAGCATTTTCAGGTAATCTTTCCCTCAAAACATTATTGCTATTTAGTTTATTTATGTTAAAACTTCTACATTGATTTTTCCCTATGTTGCTCAAATGTTTACATTCCTATATTATTAGATTAAACAATGTGAAACCCTTAAAAACCAACTTACATTGTCATATGACATTATGCATTTGCTTCAAGGGCGAATGATTTTGAGCGTTTTATCCTTTCATTATGATCTAAATTTGACAAACTTTATAAAAAAATTTTCTACTTTTTACCAAAGTTTCCTCATTGCTGCAGAATCTTAATTAAGCAACTCAAGTCAATTGACCCAACAAAGATGGCATATGAAGACCAGATTGCTTTCTGGCTAAATATTCATAATGCCTTAGTTATGCATGTATGGAGTTATATATCATGAAAAAATTCTCATCCTATAATGTTTAAACTTTATGGTGCACATTTTATCACCTGAAATTTGTGACTTTTACAGGCTTTTTTGGCTTATGGTCTGCATCAGGGTCGCATGAAAAGTAAATCATCAATTCTCAAGGTAGAATATTGTCATCCTTTCCACTTACAAAATATTCTCTTAATTTCTTGAATAAGCTTTCCTAGCTATAATACCATAATTGTATTCAGGCAGCGTATAATATCGGCGGGCGTTCAATAAATGCTTATGTTATTCAAAGTTCAATCCTTGGTTGTCAACCCCATTTTAAAGCATCAGTATGTCCGCCATTGTTAACCTTCAATTGTAGTTCAGAAATAACAGTTCTGAAACTTTTAAAATTATTATTTCTTCAACATTGAATATGCAGTGGTTTGAAGTGCTTCTAAGTCCAACTTTGAAGTTCATGAAAAGGAAGCAGAAACATCGATATGCTGTTGATCACCCACAGCCACTCGCTTATTTTGCATTGTCCCAAGGATCGTATTCCGATCCTCCTGTATGTCTGCACTTCTTTATGCTCAAATGATATTTTGATAATGTTCTTAACATTCTGCTACGAAACGAAATGGTTTCAGGTGCGAGTTTACACAGCCAAGCATATTCAGCAAGAATTGGAGCTTGCAAGGAAAGAGTTTATTCAGGCTAATGTAAAGGTTCAGAATAAAACCAAGATCATTTTTCCTAAGATACTATGCTATTACATGAAAGACTGTTACTTTCAAATATCTAAGCTTCTGAAGATGGTGATGGAGTGCATGCCAGAAACTGTACAAGGTACCATTCATGAAGTTCTTAAAGGGAACTCAGAAGACTACATCCTGTGGTCCAGGTATGATTCTTCTTTCAGATACATGATACATAAAGAACTAGCAATGCAATAAGTCCATTTCTCATGCTGCCTCTATCTAAAGAGATTGTACAGATGGGACATATATATTGTCCCATATGGAAAATCAAATTTGTAGTAATTCTTATCACTATTTTTCTATTATTTTACATGTGAGTAGTGAGATCTGTACATGATGTAAGCAAGGAGTCATTAACGGCTTTTGATAAATAATGAAAATATGTATATAATTCAATTAATGTCAGCTTTTTTGGTTTGTTTATTAGTTATATGCTTTGCATTAGTTATTAGTTGAGGAACAAACCAAAAGGTCAATGGTGCCTTCCATCATGTGACAT
>NW_018217317.1:0-2053 GCF_001263595.1 Phalaenopsis equestris | reverse complement strand
CTTCTCCCGCACTCTCCCCCTTCCCCTCCTTCCACCTCCTCGTCATTGGGAGCATTGAAACCTAGTTCATTACCGGGCGCCGCTTCCCTTGATGGGATTATATGTGGAAAAGGAGATTTCAACGTTGCCTTCGCCTCCTAATCTTGATCTGAGAAGGGTGTCGTGAAGAAGATGGGGGGCGTCACTTCGGCGATGGCGGCTAAGTTCGCCTTCTTCCCACCGATCCCGCCGTCATATGGCGTGGTGGTGGAGGATGTGGATGCGGGGCGGCTGACAATGACTGGGGTACCAAATAGGGCCAACGTTGCGGTCCACCGGCTGCGCACGAGAAGGGGGAACCACATCATCGCCATGTACGTGAACAACCCCTCGGCCGTGCTCACTCTTCTATATTCTCACGGCAATGCCGCCGACCTTGGTCAGCTCTATGATCTACTGACCGAACTCAGCGTTCATCTCCGTGTCAACGTGATGGGGTAAACTTTTTTGCGTAACCTCTGTTGAATTTCTTTTCTCAAGTTCAATATTATTTTATATGGGTTGGGAGTGAAACAGAGGGTTATAGCGCTTTGTTCAACTTGATCTAGATTTCCGTTGTCACTGCACTCTTTGATGCATGGCACAGCATGATTATCGACGCTTAGGCAGAGTTTGCATATTGCATATTCTGACATGTTATTGTATTTCGTACTTATTTTGTGTCATGTTTATTTCATGGTAGTTATTTTTATCAAGTCATGGGCATGCTCGTTTTGATGGCTTGAATGTCTTTATAAAAGTTTAAGCCTCGCATTATTTACTTATGTAACATTTTGATAGAATGTTGAAGCAATATTGTTTGGTATTCTTCCATCCCTTGGTTTATGTTTTTATCTTTTTTCTTATAACTGGTTTTCTTTATTGTTTGATATTCTTCCATCTCTTGTTTGAATTATGGTATCAGAGTTGAATTGGTTCATTATGATCATGCTATGTAAGTCCTGAAAATTCTCTCTAGTTTCCACCTATGATCTTCATTTGCCTTGGTTTTCATGCCATTCCTTGGGAATCTTGTCAAGATCTATAATTAATTTCTTTGTCAAGATTGACTTTCCCTCTATTTTAGCATGCTAAACACCATCCTCCATTAAATCATTATCAAAGGATTTACGTGCCTATAAAGCTTCTCCACAATCAGCTCGAGTCTTTCATTCGTCCATGTGTTGCTCAAATTCTCTTCTTAGTTTTCCTCCAAGTTTCCTCCTCTCTTCTTCCTTTCTTATTTTCTCTCAACCAAGGACCCTCTCTCCTATATTTTATTCTAATCTCCTCTTTGTCTTATCTCTCAAAGCAACTTCCACTACAAAATATGATTAAGATGAACATAAATCAACTCCACTGCAACTTTGCCATTTCATATTGACACACAAATGGTTTATTGTAAAATAAGCACAATATTTTTGTTTGTATCTTATTGTGATCCGTAATTCAACATCTTAAATCTACCATAACTTAATCACCCAAACCTTCACCCACTTTACTATGTCATTACATTATGCAATGCAATTAGTATATGCATAATGTGATTATGACTGTTTATTATAATAAACATCCTATTTCATATTATCTACATACCTATAATAATACTTATGATCACTATTTTTTAGCAGAAAATACCAATTAATCTTGCATCAAATTTGTTTGAGGCATTACCAGTATGTGTACGTTCATGCATTTCCTTATCACCCATGTGATCATTATCATAACATTATTTTTCACCAATGACCTCATTGGTTGTCTCATGCATCCTATTTTAGAACTCATGATTAAAACACTTTAAACAAGGATTATTCAAATTTTTGTTGCACAAGCTTGAATATTACATTGCAAAAACAGGAAACTCCATATATATTCTATGGACTCCACTTACTTGATGGCCATTTTCATTTGTCCAGGTCTACCTATTCCACGAGCCTTTTGCGGTCCAAAAAAGCTCTACATACCTCATTAAACTTACCCATTCCACTATATCTACGTATCTGTGCCAAGGAAGATGGCCAATCCCATATGCTTG
>NW_018217316.1:0-2052 GCF_001263595.1 Phalaenopsis equestris | reverse complement strand
TCTTCCCGACTTCCCGACTTGTGGATTCATGATCTAGTGGGTGATGAAGTTGTCTAACTAAATCGCCATAAATATATTTGATATATATATTTTTTCATAATTCATTCACATTACTTGGAAGCGTGAAAAATCATTTCACCAAAATATATACAGAACTGCTAAATCCGACATAAAAAAATATATATACAAAAAAGTGTGTATAATGTCCCAAAACTGTAAAATGTAAAAGCTGTATAAGTCACACCTGAATACTCGTTCTAGTTGTTCTTACCCATTCTTGAAAGTTATTAATGTAGAGTGAATAACAACGAGTTCAGCAGAATAATCAAGATTAAAATAAAATGTTATAGATTAAAAAAAAGTTCTTGCTTGTATATTACTAGTGCATGTAAATATTCACAACACATGTCTTATTATGATATAATTGTATAAAAGTTGTAAAAGAAAAGACATGTAATGTTTATGTTGACTATATAAAATATGTAATCATTCATATGTGTGTAATCATAAGCATATTCATAAGTCATCAATCTAATCATAAGAATTTCACTTATAATTGTGTAGATCTCAACTATTTTCACGTCATGTCATATTATTGGGTCGTCACTGAACCCGAATGTCACATTAGCTATTGATAAAGTTTGGTCCCCATAGCAGTCATCAACAACCTCCCTGGTATCAACGGTTCCATTTGTTCAGTCACCCTCTGATCCCAATGGTTCCTGGAACTTCATTTCGTCTGAATACCAAGAGTCGGGAATTCTATTGTTCTCTATCATCTATACTTGCAAGTATTCATCTAATAACTCACATATAATATCACTTATGACATTTCTTAAACTATAATTCTTATAACAAACATTTATCATAGACATTTCATATATTATATCCGTGAGTCATAGTAAATAAATATCTACAAACCATGATTCATAACTATGCTCATCAGATTCATAACATAGTAACATTATATGTATCATAAGTGATAATTCAAGTTTGCATTCTTACAAATATTCATCCACATTCTGCAGAAAATTTTAGATGCGGTAGCGTCACATACATAATCACATGAAAATAAATATAGAGTTATTTTTCTTAAGCTAGCATAAAATTATTTCACCTAAATTGACGAATCAGTTCTATGATGAGTTTCCCCAAGCTCGTCTTGAGCTCGATGTCTAGTGTAAACAATGCGAAATTTATAAAAATCTTAGGACTTCTTGAAATCTTAGCTCATTTCATGATTCAACCCCTAACAAAATTTTCTTACCTTAAATGGACTTCTTTGCATAACTAACTCTTCTCTGATACTTCCTATTCTTCTTCCCCTTCTCCTATCCTCTTTATTTCGCTGATTTTTTGACTAAAGATTCATACGAAAGTTGACAAATCAAGTTTGAAGTCTCTGTCACATGCTCATCTCCCACTACGTCAATTGAAAATGAAAAAGTGCATTGATTTATGACAAACGTAAAAATTGAAATGTAAGGAAATAAATGAATCTTTCAAATAGTGCGATTCTTACTGATTTCTCCTCGGAGCTTCCGTCAGTGAATTGCGGCTCTCTGCCGTGAGTTCGCATGCGTTTCCTACTTCAGCCACAGTGTTGGAATGGCGGGCTCCTTCAAGCTGAGAGAACAAATCAACACGGAGAAAAAGAAAGTGATCTAAGGCTTGCAAGGGATTATGTTACCTTGATTCTTCCCAAAACTCCTACCCGAGAGCCCCGACCTCCCTGCTCTTCTCACTCGGATTGTGATATAGAAGAACGAAGAGAATGAAGTTAATGCAACTAACTTAAGTTAAGAACATGTATATATATTTCTCCATATTCAATACTTCAAAGCCACTGGATAAATTCACTCCACTGCATGCACACATATGTGCGATGAAAGATGGTTGGGAACATAACCCAGTATTAGGGAAGGGGATTAGTATTATATATGATTAATTAAACTTATAACTTTATAATTTTATATTTTTTCACGAGTTTAAAATTCATTCTTAATCCTGTATATCAAATTGATCGATTCGACATATTGGATTCTACAAAAT